>NW_012268323.1:0-2335 GCF_000151885.1 Dipodomys ordii
CCCATAATTCAAAGTTATGTACAGAGAAGGGAGGAGAAAAAAAAGAGCAGAAGATGGAGGAGGAGAAGTAGTCAAAGGTAAAAAGATTTAAATAAGTTGTTTTTTTTTAAAAAAAGGTTAATTTTATTAGAAAACAACTCCTGTAGTATAATGAATATTACAAATGTGTATAGCTATATGCCTATAACTAAAATAAAATGCTCCAAAATTCAAACAGCAAAAGCTGGCAAAGTAAAATAAATATAAACTTCACAAATACCATTGAGAACACATGTATTGACTTTAATTTGAGTAGGCTGAATAGTTGATAGAACCAACTAGATCATGTATATTTTTCTTTCTTTTATTTTTGCAGTACTGTATTATAATAAGAATAGAAATGCAGATAACTTTTTGAATTTTGAGTCTGTTATTTTAGATAACAATTTAGTAGCAACATTATTGTACTTATATTTCTACTTTTGATATTTTGAGGGGCTTGCATATTGTTTTCCAAAGTGTAACTTCATTGAGATAAATGTAAATTAAATTTCATTGCTATGAATATATTTTTATTGACTTAGAATATTTGTTTTTAAAACTCTCATTTTATTTTAGAAGGACTAAGAAAATGAAACTCATATCATAGAAGCCCTGAAAATGAGTAGAGACTACTTAATCCTTTAGTGAATGACCTTTACAACATATTTTGAGATTTGTTGAGCAAAAAATCTGCACTGCCCATCTGACTCCGGAAAAATCTGTAAAAGTTCAGTGTGTCCCCATATTAGAGAGAGTACTCCCGTGACTTTTGGAGTAGAATTGTCAAAGGAAGTCTGAAGGCACATGTTTAGAAGGCATGATGGTGAAACTTCCCCGCTTTTTTTTTTTCAGTCTCCGTTAATGGAAATGGAAAACACCCTTTTATTTCCCAAGAACAACTCCTTCCCACGGTGCCCATTGGAAGGCAGTTACTGGTTCAAGATGGTTTTAGAGAACCTATCCAACCTACATAAGAGGGCTGGAGACATAGTTTAGTAGCAGGGCAGTTGTCTGCACCGTTCAAGGGGCTGGAATCATTTTTCAGCACTGTAAAATCACAGCCTAGCTGGGTACTGGTGGCTCAGCCTGTAATCCTAGCTACCCAGGAGACTGAGATCTGAGGAATCAGCCATCAAGAAACCTCAAGAGGAGCTGTGGCTGGAATGATAGAACTCTAGCCTTGAGCATGAAGGCTCAGGGATAACATCTAGGCCCTGAGTTCAAGTCCCAGATCCCACAACAAAATAAATAATTATTACAATTAATCATCATAATAATAATACAAACAGCAATAAATAAATACTACGATCAAGCAACAGCAACCACAAACTAAACATGGGAAATCTGGAGTTATTTCATTTCCCTTCACATATAATTTGACTCTAGTATGACTCATTAAGTCCGTGAAGAACATATTTAATTTTACCATTACTTGGTGTTTTATTTTGTTTAAATATACAAGGAAAACTTTTCAGTTTTTTTGATGAGAGTACACATGAACATAAATGTCTTCCAGTACAAGCAAATTTCAATCAGCTTTAATTTTCAAGTGTTGTGTATAATTATGAAAACATCAAGTAATTAATTTTCCATTTATATAAGTTTTCATTTACTTCAAAGGAATAGAATAAGTTAGGATATAAATGTTCTCATTCATCAATAAATCATTTTTTCTATAGTCAATGATATAGAAGAAAATTTTATGAAATATTCTTAAAATTCAGAGCAAATAAATTAAAAATGCAAGTTCTGTGCATTACTTGAGTGTTCAGAATTTTCAAAAAGTATTTCTTCAATACATTATGTTTACATTTTAAATACTAAAATTAGTTTTTGGAACACTTAATTTAATGGAGAGTATAGCTTTCCAAAAACATGTCATAATTTGTTGGATTTATAACTTCTGTTTAAATTCAATTCTCATGTATATTCAAGTCAAAATTCAGCTAATACCAGTATTTAATGTAACAAATTTTTATTTACCAAGCATGAAAAAGGACTGAATCTTAACCAATAATCGTGAAAGTAATTCCATTTTAAGATTTCAATTTAGAGTAAATGTATTTTAAAATGTTTCAAATGTTTCAGTGAAATCCAGATAAATTCACACTGCTCATTAAATGAGATTATGTCTAATTTATCAAATTACAGTTATCACACTTTAATTCTTCCAATGATATCTACTTTTGGTATTGACTCATAAAATAGTCCTAATTAACAGATTATTTGTTGCCTTTATATTTAATTAAGAAAACTTGTAATTTTATCATAAGTTTTATAATAGACAATATGTGTATTAATTTTTGAATAAAAA
>NW_012268323.1:8530-10186 GCF_000151885.1 Dipodomys ordii
CAACATAGTGTCTTGTGAGTATCAATGTTGCATTGGTTCATCACCTCTAATTCCTGTACACATACATTACAGTAAAAATAATTTCAACAAGTCACTGAATAAAAATAACTGCAAGCAAGTCATACTTCATTTCACTGTGAATTTAAGTATATTTGAATTATAAGCATATTCAAATTACATCTATATGTTATAATGTTTGGAATATCCTAAATTAAAAAGTCAAGTTTGTAGACAAACTTTCTGAGGACGTGATAGTTGGTGTTTGTAATTACGCATGTCCAGAGCAACCATACTAGAATTATTCAGGAGGATCCTAAGGCTAATGACAAAAAAAAGAAAAATGAAAGATTCACAAAGGATATCATGACATGACAGAGACAGAAAACTGAGAGGCATTTGTCCAAATAGAGAAGTTCCCTGAGCCTCTGGAAGTCACCAGAGTTTGGAAGTATAGACTCCATGCTTTATTTTTAGCAAATATGTTTCTATGTTTCAAGCTACTTAATTTGAACTCATTGGGAAAACCTTTGGAAATTAATACAGTTCGACTTCAAAATAAAGATATTTTAAAAATCAGTACAGATTTTTTTTTTTTCTTTTTTCGGTCTTGCTGCTTGAACTCTGGGCCTGGGCGCTGTTCCTGTGCTCTTCAGCTCAAGGCCAGCAATCTACAGCTTGAGCCAGAGAGCCACTTCCGGTTTTCTAGTGGTTTATTGGAGATAACAGTCTCATGGACTTTCCTGCCTGAGCTGGCTTTGAACCTTGATCTTCAGATCTCAACCTCCTGAATAGCTACAATTACAGGCGTGAGCCATAGGTGCCCAGACAGTACTGTTTATTTTGAAACAAAAATTGATTGATAAATTGTCACCATAAGGACCATCATTCTATTCTTCACAAGTACCTAATTGTACATTTTATTGATATATTGAATCTAGTCTAAAATGATTTGATTGTTAACTTGTTGAACAAGGAATAATTACAAGTATTTAAATATCATAAAATGTTGTCTACACAAAAAGAATTATAACTAATGAATAAGATATTGTAATTCTTTTCATAAGAATGGAATTCTTATGATGGGCACATACACACTTCTATTATTTTCTTTATCTTAATGTTAGGAAGGATATGATAATTATTTTAAATTTGAATTGTTAAGATATATATGTATGTATGTATATATATATATATATATACACACACACACACACACACACACACACACAAAGTAAAACAAAATAAGAACTAGTTGACAAACATCCCTAAGATTGCTACCTTTATTAAGATTTTTTAATACTGAGTAAATTATGTAACAAATGTACCACAGAAATATTTCAACCCCCCAATATTTGTGTTTACATATACATAAATAAATATCAGTTTTATTTTCTCTATCTAATTTATGTGTCTTTGTCTTTGTCTCTGTCTCCTTTTTCTGTCTCTGTCTCTCTCTTCTTTCTGTCCCATCAGTCTATCATTATACTAGACACCATATTAGTAGAAGTCATAATCATAAGCTTAGGCCCCAGTAGGTACTGCAATGACATTGACATTGCCAAATGAATTGGCATTGCAACAATGAGAAGTACAAGTTGTCATGTCGAAAACGAACTTTACAACTTTGGTGGCAGGGGGTGGGGGAGGATTGGGTAG
>NW_012268323.1:13291-15568 GCF_000151885.1 Dipodomys ordii
ATTAAGGAGTTCCTACTTGTCACATCTAATTGATATTTTTCAGTCTTCAATTATTCTCATTTTCCTCATTGAGCTCTATCTTGTTAGCAGTAGCTGATTCTTTCTCTGTGTTTCTGGCAATAAACAGTTTTAAATTCTTTGCTTAATTCCTATTCATTGATTTGTCAACCTGGAACTTAAGGCAAATGTGACAGAATGAAATATTATAATCGATTCTTCATTTATCTATGATAATGTTTAGGTCAATATAAACCAATTGATCAATATAAGTTCAGGTGACAATATAGATCAGTATAAGTCAATGTTTGATTTTTAATGGCTTTCTCTACAATGGATAGAATTTTCCTGACATTTGAACATGGGTTATAGACAAGTGAGTTATTTTCTCAAAGTTATGAGAATAGCTACTTTAAATATTTTTACCCCTTGGTTTGCTCTTCTGCGTCTTTAATATATATAGAACCATTAGTTTTCAAATGTATACACAGAAGAGAGCTCACCTCACAGGTAGGTGGACAAGAAACATATTTTTCAAACTTATATTATTGAGATGAGGAATTTTATTCATTATGGTTATGTTTATTAAAATATGCAAATATATTTCAAGGGAAAAGGATGAGAATTCGGCAGTGCAGCTCACTGGACCTGGATGAAAGTGAACTATGCAACTCGTGGATGGAGAGGAAAGAGGAACTGAGAAAGAAGGAGGGAAAAGAAAACACTGTATGAAAGGAAATGTACTCATTACCTGACTCATGAAATTCTGTTCCCTCTGTACATCATTTTTATATCTAAAACCATAAAAAATGCAAACAGTGAGTGCCAATTCTATGTTCTCAGTATGCTCTCTGCGAAGGTTTAATGTAGGACATAATATGCCTTCTCCAGAATCTATTATTTCTTTGTTTCCCGCCTTCTCTTCACCAGGACTTCCAGTGTTGTTTACCCAAAACCAGCACTTCATTTTCTATTTGTAGGCCAAGATCAAATTAGTAAGCTGATTTACATTTTTTTATTAATTAAAAACATTATATTTATACATTAACCATACATATTCTTTCATTCATGCATTTTCATTTTTAATACATATTTTTATTGTAAAGCTACTGTACAAAGATACTGTACAGTTATATGAGTAAGGTAATAAGTACATTTCCTATAGAGCATGTTACCCTCTCCTTTTTTTCCCTTACCATCCCTTCCCTCCCTACCTCCCCAACTTTTCCCTCCCCTCACGAGCTGTAAATTTCATTTTTAACATAGTGTCTTGTATATCTCATTGATACAATGGGTCAACCTGTATCCTTATTTCAGCTTTTTTTTATTTCCATTCCTCTCCCCAAATTAGAAAAATATATATAAAAGAAAACGTGACATATATAGATATATTTATATAATTGAATTCTATGCCTCCATCAGAAAGAATGACACTGCCCCATTTGTTAGGAAATGGAAAGACTTGGAAAAAAATTATATTAAGTGAAGAAAACCAGGCCCAAAGAAATATAAGTCCCATGGTTTCCCTTATTTGCAATAACTAATATATGTCTAGGACAAGCAGAAAATGTCAAAAGCTATGATCATATGACCATCTAAAATGTTAAATGAAATAAACCCCAAGATAGGGACACAAGGAGTTTTATCTTTGTTGCTGTTGTTATTAATGTACTTATACTGTACTGTGTGATTTTTTTGTTTCTTTTGTATGTTCTTCTCCCTTGACATAACTCCTGTTTTATTCATTCATTTTCATAGCATAATCATAAAAAGAATTATAAGAGAACCTTAAAAATGTACAGAAATACATAGCTACTCAGATACATATCATCTTCATACGTTATAAAGTTAAGATTTGAACAGAGGAAATCTGTTTCAAGTGACTAGAAGTTAATTCAGTGGTTTTGTATCCTGTAATGTAATATGTATTTATGAAGTTGAAATTATCCATAGTTTTTTTTCAGTCTTCTTATTAAAAACATTTGTGCCAATGTATATCACCTTGAAACCAGACCAGCTTCATAGTGTGACTTCTTCTATACTTTATTATTCCAATGCCTTCAACTTTACCTCCTCGGTCCTACATTGACACTTAGTAGGGTGAAGAACCAGGTCTCATGTTGTCACAGCAGACTCTGCAGGCTTTCATCTGGAGGACTGTCAGGAGATTTACTTTTTATCTTTATTACTTTGGATGTCCTGACTCATTCTTTAGAATTTTCCCTTGAAATGAATCAAGTCCTTCAAGTTTCTGGTTTAGGAAGCCACACTGGCATTGAA
>NW_012268324.1:0-461 GCF_000151885.1 Dipodomys ordii
GCGCTGTCCCTCAGCTCTTCAGCTCAAGGCAAGCGCTCTACCACTTGAGCTACAGCGCCACTTCTGGTTTTCTGGTGGTTTATTGGAGATAGGAGGCTCACGGTCTTTCCTACCCGGGCTGGCTTTGAACCTCGATCCTCAGATCTCAGCCTCCTGAGTCGCTAGGATTACAGGCGTGAGCCACCAGCACCCAGCCCGGCTTTTTTCTTATGTGGTGCTGAGGAATCAAACCCAGGGCCTCAGGCATGCAAGGCAAGCTCTCTACCACTGAACTACCTTCCCAGCCCGCCCTTTTTATATTTATTTTTGTTTTTTTTTTTGTTGGTCTTGGGGCTTGAACTCTGGGCTTGGGTGCTTTCCCTGCATTCTTCAGCTCAAGGCGAGTGCTCTACCTCTTGAGCCACAGCACCACTTCTGGTTTTCTAGTGGTTTATTGGAGATAAGAGTCTCATGGACTTTCC
>NW_012268324.1:671-4527 GCF_000151885.1 Dipodomys ordii
CTTCAGTTTAGGAAAGGTTTTTTTGTTTGTTTGTTTTGTTTTTGGGGTTATTGCTGTTTTTTGTAGGTCACAGGGCTTGAACTCTGGGCCTGGGCTGTCCCTCAGCTCTTCAGCTCAAGGTTAGTACTCTACCACTTGAGCCACAGCACCACTTCTGGTTTTCTAGTGGTTTATTGGAGATAAGAGTCTCATGGACTTTCCTGCCCGGGCTGGCTTTGAACCATAATCCTCAGATCTCAGCCTCCTGAGTAGCTAGGATTACAGGCATGAGCCACCAGTGCCTGGCTTCCTTTGCCCTTTTTTAAATGGACTGTATTTTTTATTATAGTTATAAGAGTTCATTATATACTCTGGGTCAATATAGTATATGTATGATTTACAATTATATTCTTCCTTTCTATGAATTGTCTTTTTACTTTTGGATGGGTTATATTTCTATTTTTTCATCACTGTTAACCTCTATTTTATCAAAACAGCACACATATAAGTAAAAATTAATAATAGTAAAAAAAAAAAAAGACTGAAATAAAAAGAGGTACTCTGGCCAGGGTTAATGGTCCTTGCCTGTAATCCTAGCATTTGAGAGGCTATGACAGGAGGAACAAGAGTTTAAAGCCATTCTGAGGTATGTAGCAAGTTCAGGACCAACCCATGGGGAAACTTTGTTTCCCCCTGCCCCCTAAAACGTTTGTGGACTAACCTTCCCCAGCCAGTTCCTAGCCCCCAGCATCAACAGCTTTGATCTCTCTGGGTTGTCTTATCTGGAGGTTTCTTTTATTTTTTTTTTATTTTTTTGGGGGGGTCCGGTCGTGGGGCCTGAACTCTGGGCCTGGGCGCTGTCCCTCAGCTCTTCAGCTCAAGGCTAGTGCTCTACCACTTGAGCTACAGCGCCACTTCTGGTTTTCTGGTGGTTTATTGGAGATAGGAGGCTCACGGTCTTTCCTACCCGGGCTGGCTTTGAACCTCGATCCTCAGATCTCAGCCTCCTGAGTCGCTAGGATTACAGGCGTGAGCCACCAGCACCCAGCCCGGCTTTTTGCTTATGTGGTGCTGAGGAATCGAACCCAGGGCCTCATGCATGCAAGGCAAGCACTCTACCACTGAGCCACCTTCCCAGCCACAGGGACTCCAATCTTGATTCTCTTGTTCATGCTTGGTTTCTGGATCAGATCATCTAGACTTGTTATCAGTGCTCTGAATTACTGACAGCCTTCCAAAACATTTCTTCTCTACTTAAGTTAGCTAGAATTAGAGCCTATAATTTTCATCCAAAAACCTTTCCTGGAACAATGCCACATCCTTTAAAAAAAAAAAAAAGACCTGTCACTCACTACATTTTAGCTTTCCAAACAAGTATAATTAAAAATCTGAAATTCTAAATAGCATTCATATCACCAGCCTCCTGAAAATAGCTTTGAAAATGAACAATTAGCGCTTTTTATTACTTGATTAAATCCAACCCTCTACCTACTCTTTGCTTGTACCTAGGCAGCTAAATATATGGCTGAAGAAATACTACTGTGCTGATTGGTCTTACTTTTAATCCAGTGCCTTAGAGATGCTCTCCTGCTATTCCCTGTTGGTTGTGGGGCTTGAACTCAGGGCCTGGACACTGTCCCTGAGCTTTTTTGCTCAAGGCTAGCACTCTACCACTTTGAACCATAGCACCACTTCCAGTTTTCTAGTGATTAATTGGAGAAAAGAAGCTCACTGACTTTCTTGACTGGAATGGCTTTGAACCTCAATCCTCAGATCTCAGCATCCTGTGTAGCTAGGATTACAGGCTTGAGCCATCAAGCTCAGTGGCTCAGTGGCTGGCCATTTTCTTCTTCTTGAAACATTACTATTTGTCAGCTATGACACCATTTTCTCCTCTTCAGTGAAGCAGAGAAACAGGATTCCCACTCCCTAAGTTGGCTGACTTTATGGTTCAACCTTAAAGTGTTCCAGGGCCCCTGAGCTCAGATCTCTGAGATGTTCTCTTCTCATTCCAAAGTCTATTATGACTGTAAGTACCAACTGCACAAATTTTGAAGTGAATACTAGACTTGTTCCCTAATTCGTTTCCATTTCCCAACTTCCTTCTTGATATCTCTATTCAAATACCTAACTAGCAATTCATCTCAGCCTATCCAAAGTGAATCTCAAATATTCCTCCTCCAAATCTACTCTATTCAGTCTTCCTCATCTTCCAGGGGTTCTTAATCAGGTATAATTCATTCCAAACACAGCTGACAACATGACCTTTTAAAAATAAGCCAAATTCCTATCAGTTCTCTGCTCAAAACCTTCACATGGTTTCCCATCTGATTCTGATAATACTTACAAGTGCCTTATGACCTGACCACCAAGATGTCCTACACCATCCCCTATTTTATGATTCTCATTCACTTTAACCACAATGGCCCCTTGCCATTCCTCACACAGCAGCCCAAGACACATGCTGGCGTCTGCTGTTATCTCAGCTAGGTATGCTCCTCTCCAGAGGAGCATGTAGCTCTGTCACCTCACTTAAACACTCCTGGACAAACCACTTTATCAAAGCTTCTCTTATTTTTTTTCAAGTCTTGGTTTTTACCTGGGTTAGTCTAGGCTAAAATCCTATTTGTGATTTCTGCCATCACTGGGATGACAGGTGCAAACCACTTTGCACAGCTTTTTACTTTTGAGATGGGGTCTTGTGAACATTTTTTGCCCAGGTTGGCTGGAATAGCAATCCTCCCAATGACAGATGTGAGCTACCTCGCCCAGCTAAAATTGCTTTACTCCCATTTGGAACTGTGCAACACTACATAGTAAACATTTTGGAGGGCAAATATCATGTACAATGACAATTTCCAAATGCTAAGATGTGCACATGTCACCAGCGTGACACGGGAACTCAGTTACTGCTGGTAAACTAAACAATAGAGGTTGTCAGATGTGGGAGAGAACTGTGTGGTGGTGCTTTTCCTATTTGTGCAGTATAAAGGGAAGCCTCCCATCTAGTTATTAAATGTTCACTCTGTCTGCGGTAATAGCTATTATGCCAAATGCAATTACACAGGCTAGAGCTGGATCTGTGAACAGTTTGTTGTTGTTTTGGCTTTGTGCTATTGTGACCTTATTCCTTAATGAACAGTCACATCTACAATGTCAAAACTCTTCCTCCTGTTCCCAGTTCTTCTCAATTAAACAAACAACAACAACAACAACATAAAGACTGGGCTGGGAAGGTGGCTCAGTGGTAGAGTGAATGCCTTGCATGCCAGAGGCCCTGGGTTCGATTCCTCAGCACCACATAAGCAAAAAGAAAAAAGCCAGAAATGGCGCTGTGGCTCAAGTGGTAGAGCGCTAGCCTTGAACTGAAGAGCTGAGGGACAGCGCCCAGGCCCAGAATTCAGGCCCCATGACCGGACCCAAAAAACAAAACAAAAAACAACATAAAGACTATTTCCCTAGACAAATGTGTTCAAAATTCTCTTAGATGCAAGTGCTTTTAGATAACATTTTTTTTTTGGGGGGGGTCAGTTGTGGGGCTTTAACTCAGGGCCTGAGCACTGTTCCTGAATTCTTTTGCTCAAAGCTAGTGCTCTACCAGTTTGAGCCACAGTGCCAATTTGGTTTTTGAGTGGTTAATTGGAGATGTGTCTCATGGGGACTCTTTCTGCCTGGGCTGGCTTCAAACCAACCTGAGTAGCTAGGATTACAAGCATGAGCTACCAAAGCCCACTTTAGGTAATTTTTTTGTGTGTGTGTGAAAATACTGTACAGGGGTTACAATTACATGGGCAAGATAATGACTACATTTCTTATCAAGCATTGTAGCCTCCTCCTTTGTTTCCCCTTCCCATCCCTTCCCATTCTCGCCCCCCCC
>NW_012268325.1:0-2446 GCF_000151885.1 Dipodomys ordii
CGGAAGTGGCGCTGTGGCTCAAGTGGTAGAGTGCTAGCCTTGAGCTGAAGAGCTGAGGGACAGTGCCCAGGCCCAGAGTTCAGGCCCCACAACTGGACCCCCCCACAAAAAAAAATGAACAATATAGAAAACCAGTTTTCAAAGGCCTGTGATGTCAGGAGGATGGCTGTGGGTTTACAGAAATGATTTTTAAATTTTCATTTTTCTTTATTTTCTTTATTTTTGGTGCTAGTCCTGGGGCTTGAATTCAGGGCCTGGGCACTGTCCCTGGGTGCGTGCGTGTGTGCGTGCGTGCGTGCGTGCGTGTGCGTGTGTGTTTTCTGCTCAAGTTTAGTGTCCTAAGAGACACAGCTCCACTTCCGTGTGTGTGTGTTTTCTGCTCAAGTTTAGTGTCCTAAGAGACACAGCTCCACTTCCGTGTGTGTGTGTGTGTGTGTGTGTGTGTGTATGTGTGTTTAATTGGAGATAAGAATCTCAAAATCTTTGCTGCCTAAGCTGTCTTCAAACTTCTGAGATCCTCAAATCTCAGCTTCCGGGAGTAGCTAGGATTATAGGCATGAGCCACCAATACCTAGCTAATTTCCTTTTTCAAGTAGTTATAGATTTTATTTGGAGCAAGGGGAGCAATACTGGGGGGTTTAAACTCAGGGCAATGCACTTAGGCTGGCACTCTACCATAAGCCATAATCTTCAGCCTTGTTTTTCCCTGGATTTTAGGATAGGGTTTTGCTTCTTGCTCAGGTGCACCCCTGACTGCAACCTGACTACTTTATGCTTCCTGTAGTTGCTGGAGGACAGGCATGCACCACTGTATCCAGCTGTGGGTTGAGACAGGGTTTCCATGAACTTTTCTGCCCAATCTCAGCTTCCCTAGTAGCTATGATTACAGGCATGAACCATGGGTACCTGGATTTCAGCCTTTTCTTTTGGTCAGTCATAGAGCTTGAACTCGGGGTCTGGATGCTGTCCCTGAGTTTCGTGCTCAAAGCTAGTGGTCTACCACTTTGAGCCACAGCTCCAACTTCTGGTTTTCTGGTTAGTTAGAGATAAGAATCTCACAGACTTTCTAGGCAGGCTGGCTTTGAACCTCAGCTCGCAGCTTTCTGAGACTCTAGGATTACAGGCATGAGCCACCAGCACCTGGCTTTCAGTCTTTTCTGAAATGACTTCCTCAAAGGTCACATCATTGTCATAATTCTCACACCTGTTTCCAGCCAAGCTCTGTATTGTCCTTTGCCTCCCATAGTCTCTGTATCCTCCGCCACTATGCTCTCTGGCTTAGAAGACTGGTCCATTTGAATGATCAGTTGGGCTGCAACTCTGTGGCTTCTGGTTAAGGTTGGCTCACCAAAGGACCAAAGGTCAAGGGCTGGGAATGTGGCTTAGTGGTAGAGTGCTTGTCTAACATGCATAAAGTCCTGGGTTCCATTCCTCAATACCACATGAACAGAAAAAGCCAGAAGTAGGGCTGTAGCTCAGTCGTAGAGTGCTAGCCTTGAGCACAGAAAGGCTTAGGGACAGTGCCCAGGCCCTGAGTTCAAGTCACGGACTTGGGCGGGAGGGGTGTCAAGGCTTTATTTCCTTTTATTTATTTTTTGGCAGGCACTCTATCACTTGAGCCAGGCTCCCAGCCCTGGTCAAGGTTTCTTCCTAGGCATTGAGTCTATAAGACTCTTTTCTTTTAGGTTCTGGTAGCCATTCTGGACTTTCAAGTTTAAGGGTTGTTGACAGATTTAAAGGTTCTCAACCCAAATATTTCACTAATTTGTTGCTTCTCTATACTTATACCTTTGCAAAAAGTTCCTTTATATAAACCTTTCTTAAAATTGTACCATTTTGAACACACCATCTCTTTCTTCTCATTAAATGAACTTCTCATTAAATGAACCTGATTAAATGGAAGTTCTAATGGCACAGCACATCCATTAACATGACCCACTAAGTTTTCAGTATGCATTAGAAAGGAATAATACCAAATATTGATATGCAAGACATGGTTCTAAAATTAAGTCTGCATATTAACTTACCAGGTACAATAATCTATAAGATATATACTATTCTGTTCTACAGATAAGAAAGTTGAAGCACAAAAAATATTCATCTGAGCCGGGCGCTGGCGGCTCAGACCTATAATCCTAACTACTCAGGAGGCTGAGATCTAAAGATTTTGATTCAAAGCCAGCCCCAGCAGGAAAGTCCATGAGACTCTTATCTCCAATAAACCACTAGAAAACCAGAAGTGGTGCTGTGACTCAAGTGGTAGGGCACTCGCCTTGAGCTGAAGAGCGCAGGGACAGCGCCCAGGCCCAGAGTTCAAGCCCCACAACCAACAAAAAAAATAAAAAATTAATCTGGGGCTGGGAAGGTGGCTCAGTGGTAGAGTGCTTGCCTTGCATGCATGAGGCCCTGGGTTCGATTCCTCAGCACCACATAAGCAGAAAAAGCC
>NW_012268325.1:3921-5360 GCF_000151885.1 Dipodomys ordii
GACTTTCCTGCCTGGGCTGGCTTTGAACTGTGATCCTCAGATCTCAGCCTCCTGAGTAGCTAGGATTACAGGCGTGAGCCACCAGTGCCCAGCTTGAGCAATTACTATTAAGTCACTGCTATTTGAGATGATATATTTAACGAGTGGGAACTTAAGTCTAGGCTCAGATATGAGAAACTGGACAAAGGAAAG
Organism: Dipodomys ordii; assembly: GCF_000151885.1. NCBI lineage: Eukaryota > Metazoa > Chordata > Mammalia > Rodentia > Heteromyidae > Dipodomys > Dipodomys ordii. The sequence continues at coordinate 4,114 of NW_012268325.1, forward strand.
CCTACATTATACATCAGAAAGATGCTAAGTACAATAATACCTAGGGCTTCCCAGAGACATATGAATGTGGGTTCTGTGTCCTTCCCATTTACCCCTCAAGCATGTATATTCTGAGAGAGACCTTTTTAAGTTTCAGGCTGATCTCATTAACAAAACAAAATAGCTTGTGAACTTTTCCAAAGAATTATAGTACTCTATGGGTTGGGAAGGTGGCTCAGTGGTAGAGCTCTTGCCTTACATGCCTGAGGCCCTGGGTTCGATTCCTTAGCACCACATAAGCATAAAGAAAAAAGCCGGAAGTGGTGCTGTGGCTCAAGCGGTAGAGTGCTAGCCTTGAGCTGAAGAGCTGAGGGACAGCACCCAGGCCCAGAGTTCAGGCCCCACGACTGGACCCAAAAAAAAAAAAAAAGAAAAGAAATATGCATGGAGAGTACCCTGAACCACCTGTCTTACATTCCTGGAGAAGCAAGCCAGGACTCTGTCTACATTGAAACCATCAGATTTTCCAAATACATTGCTAAGCTGCAACCGCTAGTCAAGGTTCTGGTTCCTGAGCATCATGCATGACTTACCTCAGCATCTATTACATCTGTAATGTACCTGGGGGTCAGCAGGGGCATCCGCACATACTGTAGCAGGTCAGGTAAAGATTCTTCTCGCTCCTTCTTGGCATGCTTCACCCAATTGATGACAGCCTCAAAGACTGGCTCTTCTGAATCCACCTGTAAATGTATACTTACACATCAGTCCACTGCTGCTTTCTCAGCTCACAATCTCCCCCCCAAAACCATGTTTACTACTCTATTCTACTTCCTGTCACCTCCCACCATAATTTTCTATCTTCCAGAAATGGATAGGCTCTTGGGAAAACAATCTTTTCAGATGTAGGAAAAAGAACTTAAGTGAATAGGATTAAAAACAAAACCAAATACCAAAGTTAGTACCTAATAAAATTGTCACATGTTGACCATCATTTCAAAATTTCTCTTATCTCTGATCTTTTATTAGATCATATCTGCAATTTTTAGGGAGAGTGGGTAGGGAATTTTTTGCACTAGTTAAAATTGGCTCTTGAAATTACTTATATTAATAACTGTCTAATAAGCTCCAGGCTCCTCACAACCCCAGGAGCAGGGGCTTTCTTTTTTGGGGTCCGGTCGTGGGGCCTGAACTCTGGGCCTGGGCGCTGTCCCTCAGCTCTTCAGCTCAAGGCTAGCGCTCTACCACTTGAGCCACAGCGTCACTTC
>NW_012268325.1:18095-21043 GCF_000151885.1 Dipodomys ordii
AAAAAAAAAGAGTCTCATGGACTTTCCTGCCCAGGCTGGCTTCAAACTGCAGTTAGGATTACAGGTATGAGCTACTGGCACCCAGTTTTCTCTGCCTAATATTTATAGAGATTACTTTCAGGAACGTTTGCACAGTTAACAAAAATTATAAAACTTTGGGAGCCAATCTGTAAAAGAAAAAAGCAATTCAGCATAAGGTATCTTCTGTATTCCCATCAAATCTTAGTAAAAGACTCTAGAGTGAAGGAAAAACAAGACATTAAAAAAAATTTCTGTACTTGTCTAACAGGATAGGAACTGGGGATGCCGCTGAGTGGTAAACATTGTCTGATATCCTGGCATTCAGAAAACAGTGTTCCATCCGAGCAATACGCACATGCACACATGACGCAGTGTACAAAATTTTATAACTGAGCCCTAATGTAAATGTTTCACACTATTTCTATCTTTTAAAATGGAATGGGCACCAAGTACCAGAGGCTTAAACTTATAAGCCTAGCTATTGAGGCAGCTGAGATCTAAGGGTCATGGTTGAAAGCCAGCCCGAGGCAGGGAAATCCATAAAACTCTCATCTCCAATTACAGCAAAATGCTGTAAGTGGAGCTGTGGCTCAAGTGGTATAACACCAACTTGAACAAAAAGATTAGTGACAGTGCCCAAGTACTGAGTTTAAGCCCCAGTATGGGCACAAATAAAACATAAAATAAAATTGGAAAAGATTTCAATTATGTGCATATAAAAAGAGGAAACAATGAAAACATAACTAGGCATTGAAAAAAAAAAGACAGCTTGGCTCAGCATGGTATGCATGATGGCGCGTGCCTGTAATTTTAGCACACAGAGGCCGACATAAGGGGATCACAAATTTGAATCTAGCTGCAAAGTAAGATCCTATCAAAAAAGAGAAAGAGAGAAAGAAGGGGAAAAGGACAGATTAGAAACTAAGAGATTAAATAATTTTATGAAACTTTATATTTTAATTTTTGGGTATTAATTTAAATATTTATCTATTAATTTTACTTAGGTTATTTTATTTTGTTGGTTGTGGGGTTTGAACTCAGGGCCTGGGTGCTGTCCCTTTGTGTACTAGGCTACTGCTCTACCACCACAGTGTTACTTCTGGTTTTTGAGTGATTAATTGGATATGAGTCTCATGGGGAATTTTCTGCATAGGTTTGCTTTGAACTGTGATCCTCAGATCTCAGCCTCTTGAGTAGCTAGGATTACAGGCATAAGCTACCAGTATCCAGCTTTACTTAGGTTATTTATTATTATTATTATTATTTTACTTAGGTTATTTTTGAAACAGGGTCTGGCTAAGTATCCCAGACTTGGGGCTTAGATCTTCCTCTGTATCTCAAACTAGGCTTGAGTTCACAATCCTCTTGCCTCCATTTGGTTAAATTTTAATTCTTAGGGGCTGGGAAAGTGGCTTAGTGGTAGAGTGCTTGCCTTGCATGCATGAAGCCCTGGGTTCAATTCCTCAGTACCACATAAACAGAAAAGGCCAGAAGTGGCACTGTGGCTCAAATGACAGAGTGCTAGCCTTGAGCAAAAGAGGTTCAGAGACAGTGCCCAGGGCCTGAGTTCAATTCCCAGGACTGGCAAAAAAAAAAATTAATTCTTAATAGATTTTTTTGTTATTGTTGTTGGTCGGTTGAACTCTGGGCCTGGGGGCAGTTCCTAATCTCTTCAGCTCAAGGCGAGTACTCTACCACAGAAGTGGCCACAGTGCCACTTCTGGTTTTCTGGTAGTTTATTGGAGATAAAAGTCTCATGGCCTTTCTTTCCCGGGCTGGCTTTGAACCGCTATCCTCAGATCTCAGCCTCCTGAGTAGGTAGGATTACAGGCGTGAGCCATTGGTGCCCAGCTCTTAACAGATATTTTACATGTTTAAAAATTTAAAGAAACAGGCTGGACACAGTTCACTCCCATAATCCCAGCCACTTGGAAGGTAGAAGATCAGAAGGATTACATTTTGAGGCCATTTTAGGCAAAATGTTATCAAGACCTCATCTCAACAGGACAAGTGGATGTTATGGTGCATGCCTGTCAAGTCAGCAACATGGGAAGTATAAAGTAGAAAACCATAGTCCAGGAGGGGCCAGGGTAATAAACTTGAAGCCTTCCCTGAAGAACAATTAAAATAAAAAAGGATTGGTGGTATGGCTCAAGTTATAGAATGCCTACCTAGCAAGTCCTGAGTTCAAACTCTGGTTTAAAAAAATAAAATGGGCTGGGAAGGTGGCTCAGTGGTAGAGTGCTTGCCTCCCATGCATGAAGCCCTGGGTTCAATTTCTCAGCACCACATGAGCAGAATAAAGCTGTTAGTGGCACTGTGGCTCAAGTGGTAAAGCGCTAGCCTTGAGCTAAAGAGCTGAGGGACAGCATCCAGGCTCAGAGTTCAGCCCACATGACCTACCAAAAAATAAATTAAGTAATTAAATAAATAAATAAAAGCAGTATAACTCTAAATACAGAAAAATGTTTACTAGAATTCTTTTCTTTTTTGTACTGGTACTAGGGCTAAACCCAGGGCCCCATGCTTTCACTTGACTTGTTCCATTCTACCATTTGAGCTATACCTCCACTTGCAGCTTTTTGCTAGTTGGATACACAAGTCTTATGGACTTTTCTGCATGGAATGACTTCAAATCTCAATCCCCAGATCTCAGCCACCTGAGTAGCTAGGATTATAGGTGTGAGCTATTAGTGCTTGACTTACTAGAACTATTTCATCTTTGAAAAAATGAAATGTCCCCTTTGCTTTCTGTTTATCAGGAAGATAAACAGTTAACAGTATAAGATAAACAGATAAAAAGTATCCATACAAAGCCGGGTGCTGGCGGCTCACACCTGTAATCCTAGCTACTCAGGAGGCTGAGATCTGAGGATCTCGGTTCAAAGCCAGCACGGGCAGGAGAGACCGTGAGACTCCTATCTCCA
>NW_012268326.1:0-2991 GCF_000151885.1 Dipodomys ordii
GAGCCACAGCGCCACTTCCGGTTTTCTGGTGGTTTATTCGAGATAGGAGTCTCACGGTCTCTCCTGCCAGGGCTGGCTTTGAACCGCAATCCTCACATCTCAGCCTCCTGAGTAGCTAGGATTACAGGCGTGAGCCACCAGCGCCCGGCTATCTGGTTTGTTTTAAAACATTGCTATTTCAAGTAATCCAAATTTTCTCATAGCTGATTGAAGTGAAGTTGGAAAAATGTCAGTAAGCTTTCCTTATTCGTTATCTTTGGTGTATCATCACATGATACAGGATCCTTTCATCTTGTGCGTGCGTGCACGCGCGCCCACACACACACACACACACACACACACACACACACACACACACAGTCTTTGGGCCTGAACTCTGGGCCTGGGCGCTGTCCCTGATCATTTCAGCCCAAAGTGAGCACTCTACCACTTGTGCCACAGTGTCACTTCTGGTTTCCTGGTGGTTTATTGGAGCTGAGAGTCTCACAGACTTTTCTGCCTGAGCTGGCTTTGAACTGTGATCCTCAGATCTCAGCTTTCTGAACAGCTAGGATTACAGGCATGAGCTACCTGTGCCCAGCAGGAATTGATGTTAAGAAACATTCTGATAGGAATCAGCAAAAGTTGTGGGCACCAAGAATTTATTGGATAGTAACTCTCCCTACTCACAGACATGAGGACCACCAAGAAGAATTTTTTTAATTTTATGACAGTTATTATGTCTTATGTGAGATAAACTTGAAAAAAAAAGAACTCAGAGTTACAAGTTTTGGAGATGTGGGCTACATGAAGTCCTGGAAACTGGCTCTTTACTACCTTTACTGACATGGATAAATAGTTGTTGAACTGCTTCTCTAGCTGAGGTTTACAAGATCTCACAGCTTAGATTATCTTTTTGTCAAATAATGGATCCAGCCTGCTAGGAGTATAAAAAGTCACAGCTGTTTTAGGAGGATATTAGTTGTTTCAAATATTTAGGTAACAAAGGAAATTCATCAAATATTTTTCAATAACTCTTGCCCTACTTTCTGGAAAAATATCATATTTTAGAAGTGGCTTACTTCTCCTGAAATGACTTTCTGATCATGATCTAGCCAAATAAGTGAATTATTACAGCTGTTTCAAGCGTGTGTGTGTGTGTGTGTGTGTGTGTATGTGTGTGTGTATGTGTGTGTTGTGTCGATATGTGTGTAGACATGCATGTACTCGTGTAGTATAATTGCTGGATTTTAATACTATGCAATTTTTTTTTTTTGGTCTAGTCGTGGGGCCTGAACTCTGGGCTTGGGCACTGAGGGACAGCGCCCAGGCCCAGAGTTCAGGCCCCATGACCGGACCCCCAAAAAACAAAATAAAATAAAATAAAATGTTTGGTGGGGAACTAGTGGCTCATGCCTGTAATCCTAGCTACTCAGGAGGCTGAGATCTGAGGATCGCAGTTCAAAGCCAGCCTGAGCAGGAAAGTCCGTGAGACTCTTATCTCCAATAAACCACCAGAAAACCGGAAGTGGCACAGTGGCTCAAGTGGTAGAGCACTAGCCTTGAGCTGAAGAGCTGAGGGACAGCGCCCAGGCCCAGAGTTCAAGCCCCATGACTGACAAAAATAAAAGTAAAAAAATAATTAATAAATAAAATAAAATGTTCTGTATTTACCAGGCACTGGTGGCTCATGCCTGTAATTCTAGCTGAGGCTAGGAGATCTGAGGAGGCTGAGATCTGAGGATCAGAGTTGAAAGCCTTCCCTTGGAAGGAAAGTTCATGAAACTCTTACTTATAATTAACTACCAGAAAACTGGAAGTGGTTCTGTGGGTCTAAGGGGTAGAGCAATAGCTTTGAGCAAAAGATGCTCAGGGACAGCACCTGAGTTCAAGCCTTGCAACCAAAACAAAACAAACAAAATAGTAACAAGAGGATTTATTTTTCTGTTCTGATAACTGTTGGTCAAGTCTGAAAGGAGAAAAGAAGATTATTTGTTAATACATCAATAAAATCTATACAGTGTAATAAAATCTGTACAGTTTGTGGATTTTGCTTTTTAAGAAATCAACCAAGCTGGGCACTGGTGGCTCACACCTGTAATCTTAGCTACTTAGGAGGCCGAGATCTGAGGATCAGGGTTCAAAGCCAGTCTGGGCAGGAAAAGACCCTTATCTCCAATAAACTACCAGAAAACTGGAAGTGGCACTGTGGCTCAAATGGTAGAGTGCCCACCTTGAGCTGAAGAGTTCAAGCTTTGTGACCGACAAAAAAAAAAGAAAAGAAAAGAAAAGAAAAAAGAAATCACCCCCTCTGGGCACCTGTGGCTCATGCCTGTAATTCTAGCTACTCAGGAGGCCAAGATCTGAGGATCACTGTTCAAGGCCAGGCCCAAGAAGCAAAGTCAAGTCCATGAGATTCTTATCTCCAATTAACCAACAGAAAACTGGATGTGTGCTGTGGCTCAAAGTGGTAGAGTGCTAACCTTGAGCAAAAAAGCTCAAGGACAGCACCCAGGCCCTGAGTTCAAGCCCACAACTGACAAAGAAAAGAAAAAATAGAAAGAAAGAAATAAAACAGTGTCCAACAACTAACCAGGTTGAACATCCTCAGGATTAATTTTTGTTAAAAATTTATCTGTTTTACTTTCCTAGTAAATCAATCACAAATTAGGCCTACATCTAAGAAATATGAAATGACTCATGTTTCTATTTAACTGCAATGAAAAACCCCACTTTAATTTTTCTTTTAATGGAATGACATAACTAGTAGTTAATGTCAAGGTGTCTCTCAAACACTACACCTATATTGTATTAAGAAATCACATTAAATGGGCTGGGAAGGTGGCTCAGTGGTAGAGTGCTTGCCTTGCAAGCCTGAGGCCCTGGGTTTGATTCCTCAGCACCATATAAGCAAAAAGAAAAAAGCCAGAAGTGGCGCGGTGGCTCAAGTGGTAGAGCGCTAGCCTTGAGCTGAAGAGCTGAGGGATAGCACCCAGGCCCAGAGTTCAGGCC
>NW_012268326.1:4151-8552 GCF_000151885.1 Dipodomys ordii
GTGGGGCCTGAACTCTGGGCCTGGGCGCTGTCCCTCAGCTCTTCAGCTCAAGGCTAGCACTCTACCACTTGAGCCACAGCACCACTTCCGGCTTTTTGCTTATGTGGTGCTGAGGAATGGAACCCAGGGCCTCAGGCATGCAAGGCAAGCACTCTACCACTGAGCCACCTTCCCAGCCCCAAAATGTTTTTTTTTAAAGGGGGCTACATATACGGTAGTCATGCCCCTGTGTCTGTTTGCCTTAGCTAGAAAGCAGAACTTAAACCCAATCTTTATGAGGGCTGACTCTAGCTTCAGCAGGCGTGAGGGGAAAGTTGGGGAGGTGGAGAGGGAAGGGATGGTAGGGGAATAACAAAGGAGGAGGTAAAACAATGCTCATGTAACTGTAACCCCTCTCTACAGTATCTTTACAATAAAAAATATATATTTAAAAAAAGGAGTGAGAGGAAAGAGAAGGAAACTAGGAAGATGGACTGTGCCAAACTGACCAAGACTATGATCAAGGGTGATTGATTTTTTGTTCCTGTGGGGCCATCTTCTGGGAGATTGGATGAACAAATGTGTTTCAGAAAAGCCCATGGTGGTGGCGGTGGAGCTGGAAGGTAGGGAAGCAATGTGTCTATTTCTCGGTACTTATTTCCTATTAGTCAAAGATTTGTACTGTGAGTCATTACTTCTTATTTCTGGGTTACAAATGCATGGGCATTCAGCAGACCAAAGAATCTCATGCCTCATCATGACAGGAAATCTGGAAATAGCAGACAAGTTGTAAAGCATCTGCATAGGATGAACTACCATTATGGCTGGACCCATGTGGTACTATATGGTACTCATTTAGGTGCTCACATAAAACTTCTCCCAACAGCTGTCTGCAACTAGTTTCTTGTTCTAAGTAAGAAGGGGCCAAAGACCATTTTGAGATAGTGAAGAAGCAATACTTGATATAATCTTTGAATCAGGATTTGGTCCAGCTCAGCCCTCTTCAGTGCACTTAACAGCTAAAGGAATCAACCATCCTATATAAACTGCTCTACTGGCTTTATCATGAGGTCATTAAGTTTGTTTTTCTTCCTTTTATTATTAATTTTGAGGAGTTGAACCTGGGCCTTATGCATGCTAGGCAAGCATTCTACCACTACTACCAGCCTTAGGTTGTTTTTAACCCCTAAATTTTCTGTAAACGAAATGCTTAATTTAATGGCTTGCAGAGAGGTTAGGGAATGAGCTCAGTGGTAGAGCATTGCTTAACCAATCAGAAGGTCTCAGATTTGATCTCCAGTACCTCAAATAAACAAATAAAAGCCAAAGTTTACATAGCTTCAAAGTTAAATATCTTTGCCTAGAATACAATGAATGGTATGGTACATTTTATCTTTTATCACTGTAGAAAACATATTACCTATGAAAAAGGATGTTAAAATTGACCACCACATTAATGTAATATCTTGTACCTTATGTTTAAATACATAATAGGAAAACAGCAAGTATTTAAATCGAGTTATGGAGAAGAGTTGAAGTTACAGAACTGTACAGTGTATTTTGAAGACTTAAGGTTTCATGACCTAGCAGAATTTGTATAACACTATAGAATCATTGGTTAGTTTAGATTTGGCGAGAATGAAATGATAATAATATGAATATGAGTTGTGACCATTTACCAGATTCACATTTGAATTCAAGAGTTTTTATAAAATTTATAGCACTGAGGGCTGGGAAGGTGGCTCAGTGGTAGAGCGCTTGCCTTGCATGCATGAGGCCCTGGGTTCCATTCCTCAGCACCACATAAGCAAAAAGCCGGAAGTGGTGCTGTAGCTCAAGTGGTAGAGCGCTAGCCTTGAGCTGGAGAGCTGAGGGACAGTGCCCAGGCCCAGAGTTCAAGCCCCACAACCGACAAAAAAAAAAAAAAAAAAAGAGTCTCACAGAATTTTCTGCCTGGCCCGGCTTCAAACCGTGATCCTCAGATCCCAGCCACCTGAGATCTAGTTAGTATTACAGGCTTGAGCTGCCAGAATCCATTGGAATCATCAAATTTAAAAAGTGACAAAACACTGCACAAATCATCTTTGAAAGGATGCCCAAATAACAGCTAATAGTATGTATCTTTGATAACTGGATGACTAGTATACAGTGGTTACAGGCAAACTCTATGCATCTACCCACTTACGTATATAATATATATACATACAATATGTATACATATTATACAATATATACAATAATTGTATATATAATCTTGCATACTTTAACTTTTTATGCTAAGTTTATGTATTACCTCTTAAAAAAAGATGATTATTCAGATGATACCTATTCACCAAGATTTCACATGCTTCATAGCTCATTTCACTTAATGCTCAGCGTCTTGGGCTCTGGTTGTACACTACTAGCTTCTGACTTGCCAGGAAAAATGTAGTTGTTATAACTATTCAGTAGCTGGACTGCAAAAGGCTCTTATCACCTCATCTTTGTAAATATGGCTATTCTCTATCATTCCACCTCTAACTATCCCCACACTGAGCTTCACATAGTAGCACTGCCTTACTATTCATAGACAAATCCATTTTGTCATTGTTTCATCTATCTTATAATAATTATGCTGACATTATTCTTACGAATTCCTCAGAAATACAATTTACATATTTAGTAGTTTAGTGGTAAATATTTGCTAGGGAAGAAGTGTGTGTGTGTGTGTGTGTGTGTATGTGCTGGTACAAAGGCTTGAATTCAGGGCCTCATGCTACTGTTTGGCTTTTCAGCTCAAGGCTGGTGTTCTGGCACCTGAGTCACATCTCCACTTGCTGGTTAATTGGAGATAAAAATCTTAGGGACTTTTCTGCTATGCTGGCTTTGAACCTTGATCATCAGATCTTAGTCTCCTGAGTAGCTAGATTATAGACATGAGCTACCAGCACCTGGAAGAAGTGAACTTTTAATATAAAATATTCTTTAGCAGATGTGATGGCATTTTGCCTGCAGTCACAGCTGTCAGGAAGTTGAGGCAGGAGGATTGTTTGAGACCCAGAGCATGTGGCTAGTCTGTGTAACGTTCTCAAGAAGAAAAATATAAACAAGATGATATCTCAATTGAAATCAATACATTCATTTTTATTTTGCAATTTGACCCCTTCTTTCCTTCCTTCCTCTCTCTTAAAATTCTTCACTTTGAACAGTTGTAAGAAGAGTTTTCAGTTTAATAGGTCAATTTATGTGTACAATACATCTCAATTAGAGTAACCCCTTTCATCATTCTCTCTCCACCCCAGGAATTTTTCTATTTCTTGATGGATTATTTCATTTAGATAACAAGTCAACTAGTCATCTTTCCCAGAGCTCTATTTTAACTTCAACAAGTGAATAATCTAAGAAACAGTACTTTAGGTTGCATGGGTTAGTTAGGTGTCAGTCTTAAGTACATGTGTTTTATTTCTTCACAGAAAAAAAACCCTATATAATAGCCAAAAAACTTGTGTAGTATGGGCTTGATAATAACGAATATAAGCTACTGACAAAGCCAATCTAAGGAAGATATAACTGAATGAGGTCAGAGCAGTTCTTTGAGTTTGTGGACCCAGTAGATATTTTTCTTGTCAGAAAGGAGAGTAAGGCAATGAGAGTGGTTATAAAATGCATTTCTTTGTCTTCTCTTGAAAATAACTGGTAACCTCAATTCGCCAATCTCTTGAATATACTCAACCTAATAAACTTCCTTTAATCTCTAACGATGAATAGCTCTTTAATCACAGGTTACACAAATGGGCTCTATTTCTTTATGGTACAAGATGACTTTCATTCCTTTTCCTTTTGCTGCCCTAGGCTTGTTGACATCCACAGTTCATGATTTTTAGCTCCTTTCAAGTGCAAAGAAGGTTGTTCTGTGGGACCCTTTGAGATGAACTCAGCTTCCTTGCATATCAGAAGAAAAGCATGTTCACCTCTAAGAATTGAAGGGCACAGATAATAAAATGAATTCCTTCACGTCTTTATTAGTAACCAGAACAATTACTCCCTGCTATCTTCTCTCCCAGCTCATTATATAGTACTCTTTACAGCTATGAGGATTTCTTTTGAACACTTTCCTAGAGATGATTGTTTTCTCCTTTCTCCGTGTTCTCCCCTAAATCAAGTCTGTTCTTCCAATTTAAACTAGCTCTACTTTTGAAACCCTCAAAGCAGTAGACTGGTAACCTGTCAGTGCCACGTGGTATAGATTACTATCATAAGTGTTAAGTAACCATACCAGAAAACAGTATGACTTATGGGAGGGGGGGGTCCAGTCGTGAGGCCTGAACTCTGGGCCTGGACAATGTCCCTCAGCTCTTCAGCTCAAGGCTAGTGCTCTACCACTTGAGCCACAGCACCACTTCCGGCTTTTTTCTTTTTTCTTATGTGGTGCTGAGGAATCGA
>NW_012268327.1:0-2388 GCF_000151885.1 Dipodomys ordii
CGGGGGGGAGGCTGGGAAGAGATGTGAAGGGTAAACAAAGGAGGAGGCTGCAATACTTGATAAGAAATGTACTCCATTATCTTGCCCATGTAATTGTAACCCCTCTGTATAGTATGTTCACAAAAAATTAAAATTAAAAAAAAAGAAATGTACTCATTACCTTGCTCATGTAATTGTAACCCCTCTGTATGGTATTTTCACAATAAAAAAAAACTTATCAATAAAAAAAAAGAACTTACAATTCTGTAAGTCAGATTATGAGTACAATGCTTCTTAGTCAATACCACCCTTTCCTTTCATTTTCCTCCTCCCATCACTACCCTCAAGTTACATAATGTACATTGAACACAATGACCACATTTGCTCTTCCTTCCTCCCTCCATTCCTGTGCTCCTCCTTTGCCCTCCCTCCACATGTTACCACTTCCTGTTATTCAGTATATTTAGTTGTTCAAAGGAGATATCCTTTTGGGTTCTTCCCCTAAGTATACCATCCTTTAGTCAATTTAAAACTTATGTTTTTAAGAGACTTTTCTACACTATGACAAGGCTTACCTTACTAGAAACCCTGAAAAGTCTGTGCCTAAAAAGGATCTCAACAAATCTTTAGTTCAGTGATTTATTCACAAGAGAAAGGGCTTCTGTATACTAACAAAAGTAATGCAATATAAAGAAAATAGAAGACAATCATGAAGCCTAAGAGTTATCTGAGGGTTAAGAAGGAATACTTTATGAATCTGGCATACAAAACCACTTAACAATTGTGTCATATTTACTGGCAAGTACTCCTTCCTTCAAACACAAACATTTGCTAATAACTGTATGTCTCGGCATTATGCTATTCCTAAGTAACTTGTCAAAAAAAAAAAAAAGATTGAACCTTGCTTTTCAATTATATTCATTAGAACTATATCATAACAAATAACTCATACAAGTTGCTGATTATAATAATGTGAAAGATAACTCACTATTTTTTTTTTTGGGTCCGGCCGTGGGGCCTGAACTCTGGGCCTGGGCGCTGTCCCTCAGTTCTTCAGCTCAAAGCTAGCACTCTACCACTTGAGCCACAGTGCCACTTCCTGTTTTCTGGTGGTTTATTGGAGATAAGAGTCTCACGGACTTTCCTGCCCGGGCTGGCTTTGAACCACGATCCTCAGATCTCAGCCTCCTGAGTAGCTAGGATTACAGGCGTGAGCCACCAGCACCCGGCTGAATCAGACATCTTATACATAATCAGTATAATAAAATACATAGCCGGGTGCTGGTGGCTCACGCCTGTAATCCTACTCAGGAGGCTGAGATCTGAGGATCTCAGTTCAAAGCCAGCCCTGACAGGAAAGTCCGTGAGACTCTTATCTCCAATAAACCACCAGAAAACAGGAAGTGGTGCTGTGGCTCAAGTGGTAGAGCACTAGCCTTGAGCTAAAGAGCTGAGGGATGGTGCCCAGGCTCAGAGTTCAAGCCCCACGACCAAACAAAAATAAATAAAATAAAATACATAATATAATCAAATACGTTGTTCATCTTTAATTAATAAACTAGAGAAACTGGGTACTAGTGGCAAGCTACAAAGTTGTAAGGTGTTACTCAAATATATTGTGTGCCTAAGTTACAAATGCGTTAAATACAACTGTTAAGGGTAAAAGGTTTTGGCTGGGAAGGTAGCTCAGTGGTAGAGCACTTGCCTTGCATGCACGAGGCCCTGGGTTCGATTCCTCAGCACCACATAAGCAAAAAGAAAAAAGCTGGAAGTGGCGCTGTGGCTCAAGTGGTAGAGTGCTAGACTTGAGCTGAAGAGCTGAGGGACAGCGCCCAGGCCCAGAGTTCAGGCCTCACGACCGGACCCAAAAAAAAAAAAAAAAGGTAAAAGGTTTCAATGAAGGAATGCTTAAGTGATTTAAAATAATATTACTACCAGGTGCCAGTGGCTCACATCTGTAATTCTAGATACTCAGGAGACTCCTATTAACCACCAGAAAAACGAAAGTGGAGCTGTGACTCAAAGTGGTAGAGCACTAGACCTAAGCAAAAGAGTTCAGGGACAGCGCCTAGGCCCTGAGTTTTATTTTATGTTATTATTATATGTTATTATTATATTATAGCTATTAGTCTAAATAGTTCACCCACCCTCAAAAACTTTTTCTTCAAAATCTTAGTGTACAAGTTAATATGAACTGTTAACAAGTATAATACAATACAATACACAATTTTTAGTTTCCTCTCTAAGGAAATTTTTTTGGGGGGAGGGGTCCGGTCGTGGGGCCTGAACTCTGGGCCTGGGCTGTCCCTCAGCTCTTCAGCTCAAGGCTAGCACTCTACCACTTGAGCCACAGCGCCACTTCTGGCTTTTTTCTTTTTTTATTGGAGATAGGAGTCTCACGGTCTTTCC
>NW_012268327.1:9911-11700 GCF_000151885.1 Dipodomys ordii
CCGGAAGTGGCGCTGTGTCTCAAGTGGTAGAGCGCTAGCCTTGAGCTGAAGAGCTGAGGGACAGCGCCCAGGCCCAGAGTTCAGGCCCCACGACTGGACCAAAAAAAAAAAAAAAATTACATGATCCTTGGGGCTGGGAAGGTGGCTCAATGGTAGAGTGCTTGCCTTGCATGCATGAGGCCCTGGGTTCGATTACTCAGTACCACATAAGCAGAAAAAGCTGGAAGCGGCACTGTGGCTCAAGTGGTAGAACATTAGTCTTGAGCTGAAAAGCTGAGGGACAGAGCCCAGACCCAGAGTTCAGGCCCCACGACCAACCAAAAAAAAAAAATTTACATGATTCTGATCTAACTCAACATATCTCAAAAAGCTACACTTGGAGAAAAGAACTTTCTTCAGCACCTATGAGAGCAGCTGTCTTGATTATAAAAGCTAAGAGAGCAGCGGTTTTACTAATTTATAAGGTGTGACTTCACCCTGATTTCCCAGTGAACATTCTGTCCAGCGTTCCAAGTTGCCAAAGTCCATGAAATACAGAACAGGCTGAGTTGCTAATCAAAGTAGCTCACACCAGATCCACACACATCTTCCTCCCTTAGCCACTGACTTGTTCAATGCCAGCAAGCTAAATCCTCACTTAGCCATTCTGAATGCTAAGAAAACCAGTGTCTTCATCAAATTATACAAACCAAATGCCTCCCTCTGAGATATGATTGTCACTGAAGAAATTCTGATTGTGCTCAATCTTACAAGTGTCAAGAGAAAGAAAGCAGACTTGTGGGGCTCTGGAAAGAAGCTGTCCATGACTTTGATCTTGCCTGAAAACAAGCTTATGATAAGGTCCCTAACTAGTGCAATACTCAAAGAAGCTCAAGGGAGAAAATGCCCAAACATGGGAAAATACAAATGAAACATAAACAATCAGAGATCAAAGAACAGAAAGTGTTAAGAAGGCTCATGAAGAACATGAGAATCAGAGAAGAGCAGATGGCAATCGGGAGCTTATAATGACTCTGTTCCGGCGGCTTTCTCGCTAATTCTGCTGGAGAAAGGCGTGAAATGGAAGGGGCATGCTGGAATGGCAGGAATGCCTGGTCTCTGCAAGATCCTGGGCCTTCTAGGATGTCAGAAAGTCTGGCAAATATGTTAAAATATGTGAGCAACTCAAAGATTAAATATAAATACATCAGTAAACCGTCAGCCCAATTTTGATGGAGAGTAGAATGCCCTCTTGACACAGGCTTTGCAGAAGGAAAGGAACCTAGATCTCCTAATGGAAGTAGAAATCACACAAACGTAGTACAGCTGGGAATCCCTCACACAAAATGCAGCCAAGCTGTGTACAGCGGCTTACCATTAGGTCATTCACTCCAATCATCTTCCTACAAAGAATTAAAAACTTCAAAAACTTTTTAAAGCTTTTTTTTTTGGTCGGTCGTGGGGCTTGAACTCTGGGCCTGGGAGCTGTCCCTCTCAGCATTTCAGCTCAAGGCAAGCACTCTACTACTTGAGCCACAATGCCACTTCCTGTTTTCTGGTGGTGTATTGGAGAGGAGCGTCTCACAGACTTTCCTGCCTGGGCTGGCTTGGAACAACTATCAGATCTTGGTCTCCTGAGTAGCTAGGATTACTGGCATACAGCTTTAAAACTTTTTAAACTGTAAAAAAGTTAGAAGGGATGACATTGTCCAAAAGCAAATGTACTCATTACCTGACTTATGAAACAGTAACTCTTTTGTGCATCACCTTCAGAATAACAATTCTTAATAAAAAAAATAAAACTGTGTTA
>NW_012268328.1:0-1002 GCF_000151885.1 Dipodomys ordii
CCAGGGCCTCATGCATGCAAGGCAAGCGTTCTACCACTGAACCACCTTCCCAGCCCCATAGCTGTGGTTTTAAACACAATACAAAAAGATGTAAGGAAGCTGAAGCAGGTAGATCACAAGTCTGAGACCACAGGAAAACATTCATAAATAAGTAAATACTTAAGTGTATTCTCTGACCATATGGAATTATTGGAGTAAATGTAATAACAAAGGTAAAAGGACAAATCTCCAAGGACATAGTAAATACATGTCTAAAACTACCTACAAGTCAAAGACAAAGTACCAAGAGAAATCTCAAAACTACACTTACTTGAACAAAACTGAAATACAACATGTCAAAATTTGTGAAATGCAGCTTCCTAACTTTCTAGAAAACTAAACAATCCATTACCATACTCCCCATCTACATATTCCTGATCATATACACCAAAGAAGCTAACGTGTCCACAAAAAAAAACAAACACAAATATAAGTAGTAGCTTTATTCATAACAACTAAAATCTGGATATCTTACTATACCATAGAACACTACTAAAAAAAAAAGTCACATGCTAAGCCAGTGCCAGGGGCTCACACCTGTAACTAACTACTCAGAAGGCTGAGATATGAGAATCATGGTTCAAGCCAGCAGAGAAGTTTGTGAGGCTCCAGAAGTGAAGCTGTGGCTCAAATGATAGAGTACTACCCTTGAGCAAAAAAGTTCAGGGAGGGGCTGGGAAGGTGGCTCAGTGGTAGAGCACTTGCCTTGCATGTATGAGGCCCTGGGTTCGATTCCTCAGCACCACATAAAGAAAAAAAAAGCCGGAAGTGGCGCTGTGGCTTAAGTGGTAGAGAGTTAGCCTTGAGCTGAAGAGCTGAGGGACAGCGCCCAGGCCCAGAGTTCAGGCCCCACGACCGGACCCAAAAAAAAAAAAAAAAGTTCAGGGACAGCATTCAGGCCCTGAGTTAAAGCCCATGACCGGACCAAAAAAAAAAAAAAAAGGGGGGGCACTAAATCATGTA
>NW_012268328.1:8766-11426 GCF_000151885.1 Dipodomys ordii
GATCAAGAAAATGTGAAATACATATGTACACAATGGAATATTATTCAGCTATAAAGAAGAATGATGTTGTTTGCAGGAAAATCAATGGAACTGGAGTTCCAGGTTCGGAAAGAAAAATATTGCATTTTTTCTCATATGTGGATGCTAGACCTAAAAGATAACCTACAACTAAACACACAGAAAAAAGAGGGAAGGAAAGAGGGGGAATAAAGGAGGGAGAGAGGGAGAGAGAGAGAGAGAGAGAGGGAGAAGGAGGAGAAAGAGAAAGAGAGAGAGAGAATACTGTGGTAACTGTTTGAGAGGAATAAAGAGAGGGGAGAGCTCAAGCTTGTAATCCTAACTATTCAGGAGGCTGCGATATGAGGATTGTGGTTCAAAGAAAGTTCATGAAATTCTTCTCCAATTACCTACCAGAAAACCAGAAGTGGAGCTATGGCTCAAGTGGTAAAGTGTTAGCCTTGAGCAAAAAAGCTCAGGGACAGTAAGTTCAAGCCCCTGAATTCAAGCCCCATTACCAACCAAAAAAAGGGGGGAAGGAGAAAAGAGAATGTTAGGGCATGCACAATATCAAAATATCTGTGAATAAAGAGAGCAAAATAGCAACCATTGAAAGCTGTTGAATAATAGGGGAGAGCAGAGATGGGAAAGTGAGAGTATAGACGAGGAACAACCTGATTGAAGTACTATATATGCTGTGTGAAATCCCATGGTGAAAGCTGTCTGAATAATTAATATACACTTTAAAAGAGAAAACATGCGTTATATAAAAACAGGTCTGGGATATAGGCACATTTAATAGAAGGAGAAAGGTGAACAGAGAATGGTGAAAGAAGGCAAATGTGGTCATCATACCTCGTGTACATGTGTGAAAGAGGGAAAACATGTTGGGATTTGTTTGGGAAGGAGGTAGAGGGATGAAGGAGAGTGATGAAGAGGGTAAGTGTGATCAGATAGACACATTGTATGCACATATGGAGGTGTCAGAATGAAACCTTCTTGTACCACTAATGTGAGAGAAAAAAGAAGTCACTCGAATTGCTACAGCAAAGCCACTCAAGTTTTTTGTGTTTTGGGGTTTTTTTTCTGTTTCAGAACTTACACTGTGATGCACCATTGGGTATTTTTTTGAGACAAGGTCTCACTATGTAGCACAGATTGGCCTAGAACTTGCTATGTAGCCCAAGCTGTCCTTGAATTGTGATCTTGTCTCACCCTCTGGAGTAACAAGATTACAGCTATTTGCTACTACACCAGCCAAAATTATTTTTAATTGATAAAGCAACTTATGATTTGAAAATCTTCTTTCAATTTGTTAAAAGAAAGCAACTAGATACTTCCTGACTTTAAAATGTTACACATTTACTACAAGTATTCTGTTTCTAAATTTCTGTAGGCTATTCCAAGATTGTTTCTAGTGATTATATCTGTAATTCTTTTACTTAGAAACTTAGTTTTATCTATTCAGTCATGGCTGACAATCAGTAACAGAAACTGTGGAAAGCAAAATAACCAACAACCAGTAAGGACAGACAGCTACATCTTGTTCCTATAAACTGACTTTTCTCCTTTAACTGTACCAGCAAATACCTCTACAACAATGCTAAATAGCTTTGGTGTCAGTGTGCCTTGTTCTTGATCTTGGTGTTGAATTCATTAACCCTCTTAGTACTTTATGGCCTCTGGAGAGTAACAGCCTCTGGCATTTATCACTATGAGTGATAATCATCTGTCCTCCCCCACTAGGCTACAAGCTACAGAGTAAGAGTCCTACCTATCTTTGTGCTTACTAGCCTCTCCCATCTCAAGCTGACTGGTTGATCTGATATTCACATATTAAATGGATCTGTCTAAAAATATAAAACTAGTGTTAAGTGTATCCCAGACACATCTAGAATCTTGAACTAAGAGAACCAGGCATTGGTGACCCATGCTTGTAATTGTCAGGATGAGATCTGAGACCATGTTTTGAAGCCATCCCAGACCACAGAGGCTTCCACTCTCCCTCAGCTTTTTTTGCACAAGGCTAATGCTCTAGCACTTGAGACATACCTCCACTTCTGGCTTTTTGCTGGTTAACTGAATCTAAGAGTCTCACAGATTTTCAGTCTGGCTTTGAACTGTGACCCTCAGATGTCAGCCTCTTGAGTAGCAAGGATTATAAGCATGAGCCAATAACACCTATTTTAAGTCTCCTTCCAAAACATGACCAGCACTCACAGGACCCATGCTTCATTTATCTGACTGACCTCATTTCTAATAAACAATCTAAAACTAAAGCTGCCAACTTCTCTAGCCATGAAAGAAATGCAAATCAAGACAACACTGAGATTCCACCTCACCCATTAGAATGGCAATAATCAAGAAATCTAACAACAACAGATGCTGGAGGGGATGTGGCCAAAAAGGAACCCTACTGCAATGTTGGTGGGAGTGTAAACTTGTTCAACCACTTTGGAAAGTAGTACGGAGGTTCCTCAAAAGGTTTCACATAGAGCTTCCCTATGACCCAGCAATCCCATTTTTAGGTAGTTACCCAAAGGATCACAAAGAGGCTATACTAAAACTACTATTGCAATGTTTATTGCAGCATTATTCTCCATAGTTAAGATATGGAACCAACCCAGATGCCCCTCAGTAGATGAATGGATCAAGAAAATGTG
>NW_012268328.1:13611-16246 GCF_000151885.1 Dipodomys ordii
CACTTCTGGCTTTTTGCTTATGTGGTGCTGAGGAATCGAACCCAGGGCCTCAGGCATGCAAGGCAAGCGCTCTACCACTGAGCCACCTTCCCAGCTTTCAAGGGCATTTTTAAAACAAATAGACAAATAAAAATCAGACTGCAGTCAATCCCTAATTAATTTTTACTTAAGAACTGACTTTATTTACTTCTGCTTTTGCTTTTAAGAAAGATATTTTAAAATGTTTAATTTTGTATGACAAAATATTTTTATTTAATAAACAGCTATCTTTTTCATCCATAATTAAGTGGTGAGTTTGGGCCTGCCTGGTTGGTTCTAAAAGCAGAACAAAGGACTGTGGAATCCTGAATTTCTATCATAGGAAACTTATTTCCAAATAATTAGTATTTGAACAATAATTGATGGGGGGAAGGAAATAATCCAGAGCTACTATTCCTGCAGAAAAGGGAAAAAATCAAACATACAAAAACATGTATATAAATAAAATGTTGCATACAATTAGATAAGGACTCCAGATTTCCTAAAGGTCATGTTTAGATCCCAAATAACTCCTGATTTGAACTGTTTTCCAAGAGAAAAATAATTATCTGGGCTACCAAGGCAGTCTTAATTCAAAGTCAACTAAATTCCAACAAATTCCAAAAGTATCCATATTTGCAATGCAGACTCATTCATTCCTCAATAAAGACTATACTCAGAATAAGAGAATCATAATATAATTTTTAATGGGGCCGAGTTTTTTTAAGTCATTGTACAAAGGAGTTACCATTTAGTAAAGCAGGTTATGAATACAATGCATCCTGATCAATGTCACTCCTTTCAACCTTCTCATCCACCTCTCCCCAGCCACCCCCTTCCCTCCCTCTTAATATTATAGGATATACATTGAATTCCTAACTCCATCCTTCCCCTCTTCTCCTCTACATTCATTACCCCTTTCCTAGACCCCTTTCAAGTACCCCAGCTTCCTGATATTTATAATTAGATTATTTGAATTTTCCCTTGAATCTACCAGAAATAATTTTTTAATTTCTCAAAATAACAATGTTTAACAGAAGTATATTGGCATTCCGATTCTTTTAAGAGCCAGGCACTGGTGGCTCAAGCCTGCAATCCTAGCTACTCAGGAGACTGAGATCAGAGGATCATTGTAGCCAGCCTAAGGAAGAAAGTCTATGTGTCTCTTGTCTCCAACTAAACACCAAAAAAGCTGGAAGAGAAGCTGTGCCTCAAGTGATGGAACACTGGCCTTCAACACAAAAGCTCAGACACAGTGCCCAGGCCCAGAGTTCTGACCAAAGAAATACTTATTTTAAGGAACTAAAAATAAAAACTATGATACAGTAGGGTAATGAGCAATGTGAGATTCTTAATTACTTTATTAAATCCTGATAAACAGTATTAGGAACACTATCCTCCAACTGGAGAGTACGTTAACTGAGAAAAAGAAGTTTGCTCAAAACTACACAGCTATGAATCCAGCTGCACTGTCTTGTAGCTATACCACTTACAATATATGAAAGGCTAAGAAAACTACAGTAACAGTTATTGTGCAAAGGCAAATGCCAAGCAACTTACAGGCAAATTATTATTATCCTCCAACAGCTTATGAGATAAGAATTACTTCAATAAATAAGGCATTAGGCCAAGTAAGTACTTAGTCAAATACTAGAGTGTAAAAATATGATGATTCTTAGAAATATCTTCAGCTTCAAGTAAAGTGGAGTATTGCAAAATGTATTTTTAAATTCAACTTTCTTGAGGTAAAATTTACATATAATGAAATGTGTCTATTTTAAGCTCAGGTTGATAAATTCTGACATGTATCATAGAACAACCATTAAAATCAAGATACAGAACATTGTTACTACCCCAAAAGCTTCTTGTACAGTAAATTCCAATCTCTACAGGCCAATCAATTACTTTCTGTCACTATAGAACAGTTGCATCTATTCTAGAATTTCACAAAAACAGAATCCATAGTATATACATTATGTACCTGGCGTTTTCCCTCAGCATAACATTTTTGAGATTCACACATATTGCATGGTTCAAAACTGCAGAATACTGTTCCAAAGGAGGGTTATATAATAATTTCTTTAATCATTTACCCAGCAATAAGCTGCATTGTCTCTAATATGGAGCAATTATAAAGAAAACATGTTACACACATTCATGTACAATTCTTCAAATAGCTCTACGTTTTCATTTCTCTTAATACATATAGATCTGGTGTGCAATTTCTGTGTAGCATGGTAAGCACATCTTTCACTTCCTAGGAAAGAATTCTAGGTGCTCCATAATGATACTTGTCTTAGTGACATATGAGTCAGTCTTTTCAGATTTAAGACTAGATTTCAGTAATGTGAAGTCAGGAAAATGAACCCTTAGATATGTATTTTAATGTTTTTTTCTTTCATGCATGTGTTTCTAACACATTTATAAGATTATCTCTTTGTTGCTTTGTATGTCCCTCCCCCACAGTATAACCCCTGCTTTCACTATATTTGATGTCAGTATAACTTGTGGAGGAGATGGGGAAAAAACAGTTGTTTAAGGATACAGGTGGACCTGTTGCAACAATGAGAAGTACAAGTTGTCATGTCCAAAACGAGCTTTACAACGTCGGTGGGGG
>NW_012268329.1:0-1507 GCF_000151885.1 Dipodomys ordii
CTTCCTTCCCTCCTTCCTTTCCTTTCTTTCCTCCTTCCTTCCTCCCTTCCCTCCTCCCTCCCTTCCCTTATCCCTCCCTCCTTCCTCCCTTCCTCCCTCCCTCCCTCCCTTCCTTCCTTCCTTTCTTCCTCCCTTCCTTCCTCCCTCCCTTCCTTCCCTTCCTTCCTTCCTTCCTTCCTTCCTCCCTCCCTTCCTTCTTCCCTTCTTTCCCTCCCTCCCTTCCTTCCTTTCCTCCTTCCTCCCTTCCTTCCTCCCTCCCTCCTTCCTCCTCCCTCCTTTTTCTCTTCCCTCATCCCTCCCTCCCTTCCTTCCTTCCTTCCTCCCTCCCTCCCTCCCTCTCTCCCTCTCTCCCTCCCTTCTTTCTTTCCTTCCTTCCTTCTTAGGACTGTCCCCCAACCACACCAGCCCACCCCACACGCTTCCTGGGAAATCTCCCCCAGCCAGAACCCCGGTAACCAAGCCATCCCTGGCCATCAGCACCCTGTCGGCAGAGGGACTGGTGGGCACCGGGTGGGCCTGGCCACAGCCGTCCGATGGCAGGGGACGCCTCTTCCTGGGGCACGCCCTCCTGGGCACCCGCCACTGGGCCCGAGGGAGCTGGCTTTCCCGTGTGTCCCTGCCAGGTAAAGCCCTCAAGGGCAGGCAGCGGGGGCGGGGCTGGACCCTGTGGCTTGATTATGTCACTCATTCCTGCCTCGGTTTCCTTATCTGTGAACTCCCGTCCTCTGGAAAGTTATGAGGAATGTATATTATATATATAGTATAGTAAATTGATATACAATTATATCATTAATTATATCATTAGTTAATTATATCAATTACAGAATTCTTATGCTGTAGTGTATAATTATGATATGTAATGGGTGATATATATAATTATATTAATTACCTTATAATTATATGATTCATATAATATATAATGCATATAACACATATGCATTATATGTTATAAGCATATAATAAATTATATTTTATAGGGCTGGGCAGGTGGCTCAGTGGTAGAGCGCTTGCCTTGCATGCATGAGGCCCTGGGTTCAATTCCTCAGCATCACATAAGCAGAAAAAGCTGGAAGTGGCGTTGTGGCTCAAGGGGTAGAGCGCCCACCTTGAGCTAAAGAGCTGAGGGACAGCGCCCAGGCCCAGAGTTCAAGCCCCACGACCGACAAAATCAAAACAAAACAAATTATAAATTATATGTTATACATTATAAATATATAATAAATATGTATAAATAAGGTATATAAAATATATTTATATCATATCATATATATTTATCATGTATTTAATATGATATATACTTTCAAATTTATAATAGATACAACAGATAATATATAATTTATATGATGTGATGGATATATATTCTGTAACTACATAGAATATATAATATAAACTATAACTATATTTTTTGGGGGGGTCCGGTCGTGGGGCCTGAACTCTGGGCCTGGGCGCTGTCCCTCAGCTCTTCAGCTCAAGGCTAGCGCTCTACCACTTGAGCCACAGCGCCACT
>NW_012268329.1:2787-4448 GCF_000151885.1 Dipodomys ordii
CCCCCCCCCCCGTCTGCTCTACGTCCCATGCGCCCCGGATAATGGGAGCTGGCAGATCTGACAGGCAGCTCCCTGGGGCGGTCCAGGAGATGGGACGGACGCTAATCGAGACCGACTTGGAACCCGCTCTCCCTGAGATGTGACAGGATCGCTCAAGCTCAGCGCTCTGCAGGGCCGTCCAGCCCTGCCCGGCCTTGGCCCGGACCCTTCGGGCACCGGTGGGGTGGCTGGCACCAACCCCAGCTCAGGGGCCAAAGGCTAGCCTGGCACACGGGGACCACGGCCTAACGGTGATCACCCCAGACACTCAGGAGGCTGGGATCTGAGGATCGTGGTTCAAAGCCAGCCTGGGCAGGAAAGTCCATGAGACTCTGATCTCCCAGGAACCAGCAGAAAACCAGAAGTGATGCTGTGGCTCAAGCAGTCACGCGCCTGCCTTGAGCTGAAGAGCTGAGGGACGGCGCCCAGGCCCAGAGATGGCCACGCATCTTGGGTTCTCAGCCTCGTGGCTGACCACGGAACGGCCCCTGCCCCACACCTGTCCGCCCCCCTCCGGCTGAACCTTGGATCAGCCTCTACATGGATGAGACCCCCTGTGTTTGCACCCTGGAACCACATGCCCGAGCAAGAGGGGTTGTTGGATGTTTTCATGTGGAGTTGTCGAATGACCAAGCTGAAAAGATCCTTCTCTTCCAGCACACAGGCCCCCAAATAACAACTAATAACAGCCACGTTCCAGGTCATAAAGCAGATCTCCACGGTACCCCCACAAGTATCAGAACCAAACGCGCCTACATCCTCTAACAACGCTAGGGAATGAGGGATAATAGCCAAGAGGAAGAGGAAGAGGAAAAATGTCTTATGGAATCCATAAAAGTATGCGCCTACGGAACTCAGAATGAGGAACTCAGAAGAAGATTCTCCAGTGCGTTTTGTCGTTTTGCTCACGGACGGATGCGGGTTTCTTGGACGGTCCCTGGTATCTGAATCCTTGTTAACTTAAAGTGGAAAAGAACAAACAAGTGAGCTAAGAGATCAGACACCTGCATACTTGGAACAGAAAAGAAATAGCCGGGCGCCGGTGGCTCCCGCCTGTCATCCCAGCGACTCAGGAGGCTGAGATCTGAGGATCGAGGTTCAAAGCCAGCCTGGGCAGGAAAGCCCATGAGACTCTTATCATCAATTAACCAACAAAAAGATGGAAGCAGAGGTGTGGCTCAAGTAGTAGAGCACCAGCCTTCTGCAAAAAAAAAAAAATAGTTCCGGGACAGCACCCAGGCCCCAAGTTCAAGCCCCAGGATCGATAAACTGTCTGTCTGTCTGTCTGCTTGTCTACCTATTTATCTATCTACCTCTAGATAGATAGAGCTATATAGCTAGAAAGATGTATATATCTATATGTATATATGTGTGTGCGTGTGTGTAGGTATATTTATGTGTATACATATATGTATAGATACATAGATACATAAATATATGTGTAAACATATACATACACTACATCTATCTATCTATCTATCTATATATCTATATATCTATCTATATATATATATATATATTTGTTGGGGGGGGTCTGGTCGTGGGACCTGAACTCTGGGCCTGGGCACTGTCCCTCAGCTCTTCAGCTCAAGGCTAGCGCTCTACCACTTGAGCCACAGCGC
>NW_012268329.1:9419-9797 GCF_000151885.1 Dipodomys ordii
GGGGGGGGAGGAGGAGGAGGAGGAAGACGAGGAGGAGGAAGAGGAGGTGGAGGAAGAGGAGGAGGAGGATGAATGAAAAGAGAGGAAGGGAGGGGAGAGAAGAGAGAGGGGAAGGAGGAGGAGGAGGGAAGACAGAGAAAGAAGGATGAAGAGAGAGGAGAAAAGGAGAGGCTGAGGAAGGGGGAAGAGTGGAGAGTAGAAAGGAGAAGAGAGAGGTAAAGAGAGAGGGAGGGAGAGAAGACAGAAAAAGAAGGCAAGAGAAAAGAAAGGGAGAGGAGAGAGAAAAGAGGAGGAGGAGGAGAAGAAGGAGAAGAAGAAGAAGAAGAAGAAGAAGAAGAAGAAGAAGAAGAAGAAGAAGAAGAAGAAGAAGAAGAAGAA
>NW_012268330.1:0-3028 GCF_000151885.1 Dipodomys ordii
TCCTGAGAACCCTTGAGTGTGGGGGCCACAGGCCGATCCGTACTTCCCTGGGCCCCCCCTTGCAGTAGGGCAGCGCCCAGCGGTTGGGATCCCCACGCCAGCTCCCCGCCTGGCCAAGCAAGGACGTTCAGCAGGGCTCGGCTACGCAGCCTGGGGTCAGAGAGCAGGGGAGAGCTGTGGACAGGGGGCGCCGAGGAGCCCCGCTGGCTGCCTGGATGGGTGGGATGACAACCAGAAGGGTGGGATGACAACCACAAAGGTGGGAAGCAGGGAGGAGGGGGAGGGGAGGAGAGTAGGGAGGCAGGGGGGAGAGCGGCAAGCAGCTCAGCCATAAGAACAGAGGAGTCAGAGCGCATGGTGAGGGGTGGGAGATGACAGAGAAGATTGCTGCTTTGTCTCTGAGGGGAGCCCTGGAGGCGATGGGGTGCGGCTGCGGGAAAGGCAGAGTCAAAGTGGGCTCCAAAGGGACAGCTCAGGCCCCGGCCGCCCCTGGACCCTGGCACTTCAGAATTCTCCTGTGACCTCATCCCCTCCTCCCAGGGGTCACCTCTGCAAGGAGGGAGGTGGGGGAGGGGGGTGTCTCTGAGTCCCATCTGGCTTCATAACTGTGGCCCGGAAGGGATGACAGTGACTTCTGCTGTCCTCCCAGAGGCCCCCACCATCTCCATGGCGACGCGCACGCTGCCTCCCCGCCCCCCTGCCCCTCCGCGTCTTCAGTGCTCAGGAGCTCCAGGGTCGAGACCCCACCCTCACCCCCACCCCACCCCTCGCTGCTACACTTGTCTCGGCATGCTTGTCAGATGGCCCCAGGTCCAAATGGGGGACCAGCGGGCCTCGCGGGGCCCCCACTGGACGAAAACCAGCGGCCTTTGTCCCCCCTCTCCCTTTTCTTGAGGACCTTGAAGAACAAAAGGCTGCTTTGTCCCGTACCCAGGCCAGTCGCACGGTCAGGAGTCAGGGCACAGTGGCGGGCCTGCCCTGTAATGAAGATGGAATCTTCCAGCTGCTGGGGGGGGGTGGCCTTCCGAGTGAGGGCAGGGACTATGCACACGGGGTACCGTCCTGGTGCGAGGGGACCATGGAACAGAGCCCCAGGCCATGGCCCACCCTCGGGAAGATGAGCACTGGGTCCCACGTCTGTGTCTATGCTAACATTTTGTTTATGGACTCAAATCACAGTCCTCCATGCAAATATACACCCCTCATTTCAAGCGGGGACCAATGGTCTGTCTCACCCCTCCCCAGAGACTGGCAGAAAGACGTGGACAGGCCCCTTTCTCGTTCGAGGTTGGCTATTTTCTTTTTCATCTCTGATTAGCATAAATCAGTTGTACAAAGGGCTTGAGCCCTATCTGCTTGAGCTCGGGACTGGGCCGGGGGGGGGGGAGGTGTCCGTTTTGGAATTCTTTGTTGATCTCTTCCCTCCCCTTGTTCATTTCCTCACCTGTAATTAGCACGGACTGGGAGGGCTGAGCTGCCCCCTGGCTCTAACCCAATGCTGCACCATCAAGAAATCGTCACGAGTGTACTGGAATGCCACAACGGCCGTTCCTTGGGCCTCCTGGAGGGCGCGGGGCGCGGTTGGGGTGGGGTGGGGTGCGTGGCCCTAGCATGAGTCTGTCAAGTTGGCAGAGATATTGATTCAATCTGAGTCAGATGAGAACTTGCCCACCGCCGCCCCCCCACCGTGCCCCCGTCCCATGTACCCCAGTGCTTTTTCAGTGAGGTATAACAAGACATCTGGGGGTCTGGGAGACTTTGCAACAAAAAGTAGGTTTGTGACTTCTTAAACTCCTCATCAAGATGGTGCCAGGATCCGCCTGGCCCTGGGCAGGGCTTCCTGGCGAAATCACAACCATGCACATTCCCTCACCCCCTGAGTTGCTTTAGGAGGGCGGGGGGGTGAGCCTGGGGGGAGTGGGGCATGGAGCTGACCCGGACCCCTGAGCCAGGGGCTCTGCCATCTTCCTGAGCACCATGGCCCTGCTGCCCCCTCCGCCGGCACCTTTCCTTGTCCACTGTTGTAGGTGTGATTGTCCTGAAGTGAGGGACACCCCCCTCCCCCTTCCCGAAGGGACCAGTGGTATACTGGCTCGGAAGTCCCATCTTTTCCAGAACAACCACACACACAAGCCCGGCTGTACCAAACCAACTGTACTCCAACAGGTAAACTCCAGGTGAACCATTAGTGCCAGTTAACGGGGAGTAGTGGCCTACTGGTGCCACCTGGTTTAGGAAGCTGGCGTGTGTGTGCCAGCGCTGGCGCATGTGCGCATCTGCTGATTCCCAATCTGAGCGGCTGCCTGAGCCAGGCGGAGAAAGGCCCGGGCTGAGAACAGGAAGAATGGGAACTGCTGGGGGGGGGGAAGGCGTCCCTCCCTGCTCAACCTTCCTCAGCCTCACTCAGCCCCTCTCATCCTGGCTGGGCCTGGGGGAAGGGTCTGGTCTCCTCTCCAAGGGACCCCTATCCAGAGCCACCCACGGGGGGCGAGGGTCCTGAGGACCAGCCAGGCTCTGCTGTCTGTCACCAAACATCCGTTCCATGGGCTGTTGGCTTCTGTAACAAACTACCTGAATCCTGTCACTATGCGTACACACACACACACACACACACACACACACACACACACACACACACACACACGGTGGAATTAGCCTGGGCTGTTTTGGGCTACTGTAACAAACTACCTGAATCCTGGCCCTCCACACCCGCCACGGCGGATTTAGCCAGCGCTCACTCCTGAGCTTCAGTACCTCGGCCCTAGCACCTACTTGGATTTGGCTGCACCACGGCCTGGGCGGCCTGGGCGACCTGGGAATGGCACCACGGCAGTGGCTTCTCTAGAGGAAGAGATCACACGGCAGGACAGGGAAGATTCAGGGCCGAGGCCTGCTGAAACAGTCCTCCCCCAGGGGAAGTATCTGGGGACCCCTCCCACCCGCCCTGAACACTACACTTGGAACTTGGAAAATGGCAAGCCCAATAACCTAACGGCCTCCCACTAAGGTCCCACCTCTTTAAAAGGCC
>NW_012268330.1:4698-6573 GCF_000151885.1 Dipodomys ordii
TCGCAGACGTGGTTTTCCTGGACTCCTTGGTTTTGCTGGTTCTGGGATAGGCCAGGAAGAAAATGAGAAGCAATAGAGAGAATGTGCAGCCACTGAACCCCCATTCCCCCCCCCACTCATGCTCTTCTTCCTGCCCCTCCTATCTGTGAAAGCCTCCAGCTCTCTGTGGACTCTAGGAGGAGAGGCCCCGGGCACGTTCAGCCCCCCCCCCCAGTACAGGGGACACTCTGCTCAGAGGGAAGCCACATGTTCCTGGGGCTCCCCACAGCAGGGCGGGACCCAGCTCAGCTCCTCGCATAGACTGCAGCCTGGGTCAGAAACCAGGACCGGCTTATGAAGGAGGAAGATGGGGAGGCAGATTTTTTTTACACGGACCACAAGTGTTCAAGGTGTCTACAGGAGTCAAAACTCAATCAGAAATTTGGGGAGAAAGGGGAAGAGCTACCCACAGGAGTGATTATATAACCAGCTTGCGTCTCTTAAATAAAGATATATGAATGAAAGCTCGTGGAGACAAGTGTGCATCCTCTTACATGCAGATGGTTGCTTTCTCTCTGAGCCTGCGCTGTAGGCTGTGATCTTTTGGTGTTTCAGAGCAGTGACCGAGGGCTGTGGCCCTGGGGACGGAAGGGCAGAGTTGGAGCTCGAGGTACACTGGAGGTGTGTCGGTGCACGCATGCATGGGGGTGCGCAACCCTTCCAGGTTCATTAGGACCCCAAAGTCGTTTCCTGTGACATCCTGCTGCTCCCAGGATGCTGTTGTGTGGGTGGCCCTGACGTCCTTCTTTTCACTGCTTGCCTCTTTTTCCAAAAACCACACTCATGTCTCTTCCCTTGGTCAGCCTCTGAGATCTCACCGCCATGCTCCCTAATAGAGGACCACAGGCCAAGACACGGCACCTGCCTCTGGATCTATGCAATGGTTGGGTCCCTTCGGTTGTCAAGGGCCCTTGTCCTGGGCCTGGGGTTGGGCCAGGTCTGGTAGAAGGTACTGAGTCAAGTATTGATGCTTAGAACCTCCCTGGGTACTACAGCCTCACACTTTTCTTGAACCATTACAGATGTTTAGAGGTGACATGTTTTGCCCATAATCCCTTCAATCAGAAGTTTGATCCACACAAATAAATGAGACCGGCCAGGACTGGGGGCATGTTAAGGACAGGGGTCAGCGGATGTGTGGGCATGGACGGTGTGGGGGCACTCTTCAGCCCTGTCTGGGGGGAGGTCTGAGAGCAGGAGCGGTTTCCCGGCGCTGCTCTCCGGAGGCTCTGTCCTGGGCCTGAGGATCCACGAGGACCAGTGTGTACCCTGCCCCACACGCTGCCGGATTCCTGACAGGCTCGGGGCAGAGGGAGCTGAGGGGGGGACAGCTGGACACAGGTGTGCCCAGTAGAAGCAGGATCACCTCCTAAGACCCAGGCACATGCAGTAACCCACCCCAACACAGCCCTGGACTCAGGAACTTTCCAGGATAGCAAGTATGGTAGCTAGGGCAAATCCTGGAGCTTGGGGGTGGGGGATGAGGGTGGGGCAAGGGGTGATAGAAGCAGGAGGAGGGAGGGGATTTTCTGGGAGAGCTGCCGGCTAGAGTAATGTCCTCTGGTTCAAGGTTGTGTCCAGCAGAGTCCTGTCTCCCACCCCACCGCATTCCTTCCAAGTGTGTCAATGCCCCCCCCCACCCGAGTCAAAATTCCCGAACCTAACCTAACCCAGAGCTTTAACGTTTCCCGTAACAAGGGACAAAGGAAGAGATCGTAGGTTAGAGAAAGATGGTGATGCCCCCAGCTCAGTGGACCCAGAGCCAGAGGCCCCAGTGCCTTACAAGGAGGTCATTGACACGTGATAAGAGCGAAGCAGACCACTGCACACATTTCT
>NW_012268331.1:0-1517 GCF_000151885.1 Dipodomys ordii
TGTGGCTCAAGTGGTAGAGCGCTAGCCTTGAGCTGAAGAGCTGAGGGACAGCGCCCAGGCCCAGAGTTCAGGCCCCACGACTGGACCCAAAAAAAAAAAAAAGCATGGCTTGTTTTAATGATAGTAATAATTTTAATGATAAAATTTGTTTTCTTTTGTTTTTAAAGTAATTTGTATATGGTGGTGAAGTGAAATTTGATATTAAGAAACTGGCTTCACTTTTTAGGAACCCAGTGTGTATAGCAACTTAATAGAGGTCTGAATAATTCATATTTTTTAATAGATGGAGACCAATAGTATTAGTGTGAAGTATAAGAGACCCTCTAAATATCCAGGAGAATGACTTCTGATTTGATTCTTCTATTAGCCTTTTGGGTTTTGTAATTTTTTTTTCTTCTTATTCTGCTTAGTGTCACATGTTAAACCAACTGGATGTCAGATTTTAATTTTATTTGGAAGCCTAACATAAAAGGATAATTGAATTTTTGTTGCTTTTAGAATTTCATGCTAAATTTTGAGGAATTTCATTTGTTTGTAAAAGACTGACACAAAGTTTTCTTAGCTGTGGTAATGGTAACCTCCTATTACAAACTAGAGACAGGATGTAGAGCCAGGGGAGAGGAGTCAGTGCGTGTGTATAAAGTCTAAAGAAAGAAGAGCTATGTGAAATTCAGTAATCAACGTGATTAAAACGGTTACATGAAATTATGTTAACTTTGTTAACATAAACAAGCTTCTGTTCTTATTCTGTAATGAATCCTTGCCCAAATTTTGATATAATAGCTTTACTAGACTTTTCTATTCTTGTCATCTTCATCTCCATCTCACTTTGGAACTCTCTTGAAGGGCCATATTGTAGACTTTTCTTTATTTTCTTCTTTTTTTAAATCATGTAGATCTGATTTTTCTCCAGGTCTTGAATTCCAATATAACAGAGGTCTGCCACAAACTTACCTGCTATTCTGCTACTTGTATGCTGTGCTGATTCTCTCTCTCTCTCTCTCTTTTAGTCTAATTTACTTGCCCATTCATTGGATTACTTGTTCTCTTTATGATATTTTTGAGCTGATTGTATATTCTAGATATTAATCTTGCATCTGTTGAAAAGCTGGTGAAGATTTTTCTCCTGTTCCAGGGGTTGTCTCTTGGTTGTGGTAATTATTTCTTTTTTTTCCATATATAGATTGTTATTGTGAAAATACTGTACAGAGGGGTTACAGTTACATGAGTAGGGTAATGAATACATTTCCTGTCAAGCATTGTTACCTCCTCCTTTGTTTTTCCCCTACCATCCCTTTCCTCCCAACCTCCCCAACTCCTTCCTCCCCCTCCCCAAAGTTGTAATATTCGTTTTCAATATAGTGTCTTCTACGTCTCACTATTACAATACATCAACCTGTATCCTTATTTAAAAGCATTTTGCTATGTCCCTTCCCCTCCTCAAATTATAAATATATATATATACAAGATGCAGATGCAGATTCTCTATCTTTTTTCAGCCTTTTTTTTTTTTTTTT
>NW_012268331.1:6969-12871 GCF_000151885.1 Dipodomys ordii
TGTGTGTGTGTGTATTTATCCAAGCTGAGTTATCATTCCACTTTCTGTTTGTTTGTTTTTGGGTCCGGTCATGGGGCCTGAATTCTGGGCCTGGGCACTGTCCCTCAGCTCTTCAGCTCAAGGCTAGCACTCTACCACTTGAGCCACAGCGCCACTTCTGGCTTTTTACTTTTTTTGCTTATGTGGTTCTGAGGAATTGATCCGAGGGCCTCGAGCATGCAAGGCAAGCGCTCTACCACTGAGCCACCTTCCCAGCCCCTTTACTTTTACTAATAGTCAAGTCACTTAAACATTAGTTGTTGGGGAGATTAATACTTAGACACTATATTTGATATGGTTATTTCAAATGCTATCTGTGCTTTTATTAAATTACATTCAAAAACTTTGTTGATGGGAGCTTGGTGTTCATTATGTAGTTCTGTGGTAGAGAACCATTTGTGAAGTCGTTTACTGTAACTGCAAGAGAGTGTCACTTAAAGTTGGGGACAAATTACATAGTCTCATTTAAATTGCAGAATTTAAATTACAGAATTATCATAACATGAGGCACTCCCATTGAGCTGATGGGGGTGTGTCTAGGATACCTCAGTTCTTAGATTTGGAAGCCAAATCTATAATGTTTTTATACCTGGTTTATTTGA
Source organism: Dipodomys ordii (assembly GCF_000151885.1). Classification (NCBI taxonomy): domain Eukaryota; kingdom Metazoa; phylum Chordata; class Mammalia; order Rodentia; family Heteromyidae; genus Dipodomys; species Dipodomys ordii. Next base: position 7,611 of record NW_012268331.1, read on the forward strand.
GGGTTATAAACTCTTCTTCTTTCTTTCTAGATAACAGCAAAAGCATCTATCATTTTTGTTACTCTTCAGTATAATGTTACTCTCCCTGCAACAGGTAGGTAGTGTTCATTAAGAATTTCCTATTGTAGTAGTTCAGTTAAATAAACTGGGACGTATTCACAGATATTTGATTCTGCATTCATCCTCATAGCCCATAATGAGACAGACATTGTTTTGATGGTTTTGTTATATAAGATCTGATTATTGATTTGGGTTGATTTTGTCCTCCATATTGTATGAGAATCCATATTATATGTTTAATGTTTATCTTCTTTTTTGTGTGTGAGTAGCTATGAAATTCCATTGAAGAACTTTATGAGTTGCTTTTTCCAATCTATTAATAAGAAAAAAATTTTAAATCAATATATTAATTTTTTTCCGTGTCCTTTACTTAAGGCTTCTATGGGCACAATGTACTGTTTCAGTTTTTCTGATATATATGTTATATTTTGTATCTAAAATGGCCTTCATTATTACACATAATTATTTTGTTTGCTGTTTTTAAATTGTGTTCTACCTCTTAGCAATTATTTTGATTACAATGTCATTAAACTTTAGGAATTACCAGGTACTTGCCTCCAAACTATACTTTATGTTTCTATTTCAAAATTTTTTATTTCTTTGCAGTGTGAGAATCAAGTTGTTATAGGAAGCTGGCTGTAGTTGAATATAGTATAACTAGTGTGAGTGAGAGATTGATACATCTGGTTAATTAAGTGTGAATATATTCAAGCAGTTAATCTGAACTAAGGTTCTTAATTTGAATGTGAAATCCAGGTACATGACATTGAGTGGGGTTTTGGTTCAGTTATATGTAATTGTATAAATATTTGATTACTCAGATATCAGATTATATAAAACTACCATGTTCTTTTAACATTTAATTATTCCAGAGAAATTCATTTTACCTAAATAGACTCGTACACATAAAACTTGAGAACAAGTGTCAGCAAATCACAAGATTTGATTATTTGTTTTGAAAAAGTAAAGCAATTGTAAGCATTAAAAATTTTGAGTAGTCTTGGCCTCTGCTTTGGCTGCTAAATCGAAACTAAGTCAGCTAAAGATCAAGTCAGTGTTTCCACCAAAATGATAATGTAGTATTTCATTTGAAAGTAGGACTTTTCAAAAGTTCCTGAAAAGAGGCAAAGAGACCAAGTGTAACTCTTCTCAATTTGATCTATACCCCTGAGATAATCCCAGGTTAATGAGTGGGGTCCCCGTCCCCCGTTTTTTGGTCTGTGATGGTGTTACTAACATTTGTCAACTCTTTGTAAGTAATTTCTGATGCTTTGGGTCTTTAGATAGCATTCTCCTCAGTTTTTATTGCCCCCTAAGACTTGAGAAGTCTAGGAACAAATTAGGATGTTTTTAGAGACCTTTTTTTTTTTAAAAAAACTGGGTTAGTCTTCTTTCGTTTGTTTCTATAACTGTGTTGTATTCAGTGCTGTTTTTATAATCTTATGTATATTTTTGTGTATGTGTGTCCTTTTTGGCCTTCAGAGGAGCAAGCTACTGAATCAGCGTCCCTTTATTACTATGGTATCAAAGATTTGGCTACAGTTTTCTTCTACATGCTAGTGGCGATAATTATTCATGCCATAATTCAAGAGTATGTGTTGGATGTAAGTATTCATTCTTAGAAATCTATATTTTGTAAAGCACTAGCTGTCCATGCTATTATAGTCATATATTAAATACATTTTATAATTTACTCTTAATTACTAATAGCTGTTTTTATTTTTAGAAAATTAATAGACGAATGCACTTCTCCAAAACGAAGCACAGCAAATTCAACGAATCTGGTCAGCTTAGTGCATTCTACCTTTTTGCTTGTGTTTGGGGCACATTCATTTTAATCTCTGTAAGTATGTCATTCTTATTATTGTTCTCCATTCTCTTCTTGATTAGAAACTCTATTAAAGTGACAGTGTGAATTAAGCATGCTAGTGATCAATGTCTCTGTTAGTTTTTTTTTTTTTTTTGGTTGGTCATGGGGCTTGAACGCTGGGCCTGGGCGTTGTCCCTAAGTTCTTCAGCTCAAGTTGAGCGCTCTACCACTTGAACCACAGTGCCACTTCTAGTTTTCTGGTGGTTTATTGAAGATAAGAGTCTCACAGTTTCCTGCCTGGGCTGGCTTTGAACTAAGATCCTCAGATCTCAGCATCCTGAGTAGCTAGGATTACAGGCATGAGTCACCGGCTTCCAGCTCTGTTGGTTTTTTTTTTTTTTTTGGTCGGTCGTGGGAGTTGAACTCTGGGCCTGGGCGCTGTCCCTCAGCTCTTCAGCTCAAGGTGAGCGCTCTACCACTTGAGCTACAGCGCCACTTCCTCTGTTGTTTTTTTATACAGAAAAAATTCCCTTCACTGTTTCAGAAAGCCGTCTGCATTTGTAATCATTCTAGGGATTTTTTAAAATATCTTATGATCATTTTCAGATACCTGTATATTAGCAAAAATAAAATCAGAATCTTTACTAGGTCACGTGAGCTACAATGTTTCTAGTCACTCCCTCCTTCAAAAAGATTCCAGTCCTTTTCCAGACAACTTAAAATGTATAATTTTTCAGGGAAAACAATCAAAAGCTTGGGTTGTCTCACTCTAGTGAAGAGGGGGAAGGCAGTATCAACCTTAATCTCTGAAATAAGAATCCCCTACATTTTTATAATATTTCATGGTTTCCTCATTTTTTTAGTTTTGTTAGGCACATAATTTTTTTTTTTTTTTTGCTGTGGGGGGGGGGGTCCAGTCGTGGGGCCTGAACTCTGGGCCTGGGCGCTGTCCCTCAGCTCTTCAGCTCAAGGCTAGCGCTCTACCACTTGGGCCACAGCGCCACTTCCGGCTTTTTTCTTTTTGCTTATGTGGTGCTGAGGAATCGAACCCAGGGCCTCAGGCATGCAAGGCAAGCGCTCTACCACTGAGCCATCTTCCCAGCCCAAAAGCTGCTTTTTTTAAAAATAAAATTTCTTATTTTAAAAAACCACCTCCACCACTGTTGTATTTTCTTTTTCTTGTTTCTTTTTTGGTCCGGTCATGGGGCCTGAACTTTGGGCCTGGGTGCTATCCCTCAGCTCTTCAGCTCAAGGCTAGCGCTCTACCACTTGAGCCACAGCGCCACTTCCGGCTTTTCTCTTTTTGCTTATGTGGTGCTGAGGAATCGAACCCAGGGCCTCAGGCATGCAAGGCAAGCACTCTACCACTGAGCCACCTTCCCAGCCCCACTGTTGTATTTTCTTAAATAAGAATGCCTTTATCTAGAGCATGTGTTCTCCCATTAACCACAATCCCACACTCCTGTGATATTACTCATATCTGTCCCTCATTTTATTTGTTTTGGTATTATTGTTATTGTTCCAGCTTTTTATCCCCATTGTGCAGAGAGATGAACTAATTGACCAGAAATGTAAGTTTCTTTAAAATAATTGGTTCAATCTTCCTAATAAGTTACATTTTTATAAAAGTTTTTCCAGTGGGTTAGTGTTTTGCTTTGACTTCTACAAGATTTTATGTAGTGAAAAAATGAGTTCATTCAGCAGTTCAAAGACTAAAAAGCTATTGGGTGTTCGCAGCTCACACCTGTAATCCTAGCTATTCAAGAGGCTGAGATCTGAGATCATGGTTTGAAGCCAGACCTGATAGGAGAGTCTGTGAGACTCGTGTCCAGTTAACCACCAGAAAACCATAAGTGGAGCCAAAGCTCTAATGGCAGAGTGCTAATCTGTAGCAAAAAAGCTCAGAGATAGCACCCAGGTCCCATGTTCAAGCCCCTTGACCACCACCACCACCACTACCAGCCCCCCCCCCACATAACAATAACAACCTACTGAGCTTCTCTAATAAGAATCAAGGGTTTCCTTGGTCTTTCTTCTCACCAAAGACTAGGAGTATTGACTCACAGATCTTAAGGATCTGTGCAGCCATTCCCATCCTCAGTCATTTGTATGACACTGTTCTGTTTGACCATCTTCGCATACTTCTAATGCATGCTTTTCACTCTCTCCTTGTCCTATGTAATCATACTCAAGACATTTTAATTATTAAGATATATGAATATCTTACTAGTTTATATAAAAGTATAAAGTTAAATACGTGTTTTATTGTATATTATCTAAAATGATTTTATGTAGTATCAAGGATGAAATATGCTTTGGAAAACCCAGGCATATCATGCCCTTAGGGGCAGCTTTATATTCCTAGAATATCTGTTGCACAATATCACTACAAGGAGCTATTTTGAAATTATCATAAAAGAAGGAAAAACAAGATTCCTCTGTTGGTTGAACCTTAGCATATTGTCTCCACACGTTTGTCTCTCTTTCCTTTTATCAGGAGAATTGTTTCACTTATGTATGTAAATGGAAAGAGGATTTAGGTACTGTACAACTTATTTTCAGAAACAGAAGAACCCTTGTAAACTTGGTATTATGTCTTAGGGAATTCTCAGAGTCCCAAAATAAAATACTATATGTGAATCCACTCAGATCCTCTTATAGCTACTGTTATAACACTTGAACTTTACCCAAGAGTTCTCAGCTCAAAACTGTACTTATAAACCCACTGCTCTATCAGAAGATTTGGTGAAGCAGCCTTCACTGAAATGCAAGGGGGGCCATGGTGGACCAGCATGGCCTGTGCCCAGCTACACTAGAGACTAGCGATGTCTTTATGAAGTTCCAGAGTAACATAGCCTACCATGCTGGTCATTTTAATCATTATCTATAGTACCTGAGTAGTGTTAACCAGGCCATTAATGTAAGGAAACCCTAAGAAGATTATCTATCTATAATATATAATATGTATATTACATATTATATGATACATTAGTCTATATTATATATCTATACATAGAAGGTATGTGTATATATGGGTATATCCAGAGAGAGACAGAAGGAGCAAGAGAGAGGGAGCGCGCATTCTAATCCAAGGGGAACAGGAGCAAGTAGAGGCTTGTCATCAGTCAGTGGGTGCTTATTTAATCACTACCTGTGTTGTGCAAGCCAAGGATGAAAACAAGAGTCTTCCTCATAATTCTACCCAATGCATACAATGTATACAATCTAGAATAAAATACTGTCATATAATGCATCACATTGACTTTTTTTTTGGGGGGGGGTCCGGTCGTGGGGTCTGAACTCTGGGCCTGGGCGCTGTCCCTCAGCTCTTCAGCTCAAGGCTAGCGCTCTACCACTTGAGCCACAACACCACTTCCGGCTTTTTTCTTTT
>NW_012268332.1:0-1039 GCF_000151885.1 Dipodomys ordii
TTTTTTTTTTGTCTTTGGTCGGTCGTGGGGCTTGAACTCTGGGCTTGGGTGCTGTTCCTGCGCTCTTCAGCTCAAGGCAAGTGCTCTACAATTTGAGCCACAGCACCACTTCTGATTTTCTAGTGGTTTATTGGAAATAAGAGTCTCACAGACTTTGCTGCCTGGGCTGGCTTTGAACTGTGATCCTCAGATCTCAGCCTCCTGAGTAGCTAGGATAACAGGCATGAGCCACCTGTGCCCGGCTCCTGGGCTAGCTTTGAAAGGCCATCCTCATCTTCCTGAGTAGCTAGGTCTTACAGGTGTGAGCCACCTGGTGTGTCATCACTATTTTCTACAGATTCAGAAGAAACCCATAAACTTCTCCTTTTTGGACTTTACTTTTTTTTTTTGGTCGTGGGGCCTGAACTCTGGGCCTGAGCTCTGTCCCTCAGCTCTTTAGCTCAAGGCGAGCACTCTACCACTTGAGCCACAGCGCCACTTCCTTTACATTGTTCATTTTTTATTGTTGTTGTTGGTTGTAGGGCTTGAACTCAGGGCCTGGATGCTGTCTCTGAGTCTCTTTGTGATCAAAGTTAGTGCTCTACCATTTAAGTCACAGAGCAACTTCCGGCTTTTTGTTTTTTTGAGTAGGTCTTGGAGCTTGAACTCTGGGCCTGGGCACTGTCTCTCAGCTCTTCAGCTCAAGGCAAACACAGCGCCATTTCTGGGTTTTTCTGCTTAAGTGGTGCTGAGGAATCAAACCCAAGGCCTCATGCATGTGAGGCAAGCACTCTACCACTGAGCCACCCTCCCAGCCCTCCATAAAAGACTTTGGGATCTCAAAAGCTAGAGTAGGGAATGCCATGAGTGGTGGGCAATGGAAAGGTAAGCTAACATGCAGGATGGGGGTCATGAGGTCTCCGAGAAAGAAACCTGTAATTAAAATTTCCAACTGGCCCATGAAACTCACCAAGGTCATAAAATAATACAGGTTGTTTGTTTGTTTTTTGCCAGTCCTGGAGTTTGAACTCAGGCCTGAGCATTGTCTTTGAGCCTCTTT
>NW_012268332.1:3174-4645 GCF_000151885.1 Dipodomys ordii
TTTTTTTTTTGTCAGTGCAGAGCTTGAACTCAGGGCCTGGGCGCTATCCCTGAGCTAGTGCTCAAGGCTAGTGCTCTACCACTTGAGCCACAGTGCCACTTCCAGCTTTTGAGAGGTTAATTGCAGATGAGAATCTCACGGGGACTTTTCTGCCTGGACTAAGATTACAGGCATGAGGCACCCATGCCCGGCTAATCTTCCCATTTTTTGGGGGGGGGGTCCGGTCGTGGGCCTGAACTCTGGGCCTTTTTTTTTTTTTTGTGGTTGTGGGGTCTGAACTCTGGGCCTGGGCACTGTCTTTGAGCTCTTCAGCTCAAGGCTAGCACTCTAGCACTTGAGCCACAGCACCACTTCCGGCTTTTTCTGCTTATGTGATGCTGAGGAATTGAACCTAGGGCCTCATGCATGCAAGGCAAGCGCTCTACCACTGAGCCACCTTCCCAGCTCTTTCCAGTTTTTGAATCTTCCCTCCACACCTTTTCTTTTTAAGTCCTGGGAACCAAACCCAGGGCCATGGTACCGTACACAGCGTGCGCTAGCACTGGACTGTATCCTCAACCCAGTCTTCCTCCTTTGAAGTTTATCTCTTAGGGGTTTATCTTTGAAGTTTATCTCTTACAACAATGAAGAGTTTGACTAACATAGATCCCATCCTCTGCACCCCTTTTTAGCACTCGTAATTTTAGCAGTTACTTTGGCTATGTGTCTGAACTACAGAACTGCTTTGGGTAGGGATTTTTGCCTGCTTTGTTCCCTGCTGTCTCCCAGGCCTGGCACAGCAAGTCAGGGAGCAGAGAAAGTGCTTGTGCTCCATAAATGCTTGATAAACAAATAAATGGATTTGAAAGATTTAGTGCTGGGGGCAGAGCTCAGTGGGAGAGTGCTTGCACAGCACATGTGAAGTATTGAGTTTAATTCCCAAATCAACCACAACAAAAGTCAAAATAAACAAGTAGGTAAAACAAAACAACAAAGCCAGAAGTAGTGAAAGAACAGAATTTTTATTTTTTTTCATTTTTATTTATTTTTGGGTCCGGTCGTGGGGCCTGAACTCTGGGCCTGGGCGCTGTCCCTCAGCTCTTCAGCTCAAGTCTAGCACTCTAGCACTTGAGCCACAGCGCCACTTCCAGCTTGTTTCTTTTTGCTTATGTGGTGCTGAGGAATTGAACCCAGGGCCTCATGCATACAAGGCAAGCGCTCTACCACTGAGCCACCTTCCCAGCCCCAGAACAGAATTTTTATACTTGTGATCCCAACACTTAGGATATAGAGGGAAGAGGATTGTGATTTTGAGAATCCTGGGCAACACAGTAACACCTAGTCTCAAAAGCAAACAAACGTTGGGCATGGTGACTCACAACTGTAATCCTAGCTACTCAGGAGGCTGAAATCTCAGGATGTCGGTTCAAAGCCAGCCTGGGCAGGAAAGGCATGAGAGTCTTATCTCCAATAAAACACTCAGAAAAACGAT
>NW_012268332.1:9530-10255 GCF_000151885.1 Dipodomys ordii
AAATGAAGACAGAGGTAGACAAACAGACTAGCAGGGCAGCAAGCCAGGGGAAAAGGCTAGGATTTGATTCTCATTGTGGTGGAAAGGAACTGGTGCCAGGAACTGGTGGCTCATGCCTATAATCCTGGCTACTCATGAGGTTCATTGTGGTTCAAAGCTAGCCTGGGCAGGAAAGTCCATGAAATTCTTATCTCCAATTAACCTCCAGAAAACTGGAAGTGACTCTGTGGCTCAAGTGGTAGGTTAGCCTTGAGCCAAAGAAGCTCAGGGACAGAGATTTGGCCCCACGTTCAAGCCCAGAACCAGCACACACAAAAACAGAAAGACAGAAGGGAGTGGGAGGGAGAGGGAGGGAGGGCTGGGAATATAGCTTAGTGGTAGAGTGCTTGCCTAGCATGCATGAAGCCCTGGGTTCTATTGCCCATAAATAGAAAAAGCCAGAAGTGGTGCTGTGGCTCAAGTGGTAGAGTGCTAGCCTTGAGCCAAAGAAGCTCAAGGACAGAGTCGGACCTTGAGTTCAAGCCCCAGGACTGGCAAAAAAAAAAAAGAAAGAAAGAAGAGAAAAGGGCTGTGAAAGTGGCTCAGTGGTAGAGTGCTTGCCTTGCCTGCATGAGGCCCTGGGTTCGATTTCTCAGCACCACATAAGCAGAAAAAAAAGCCGGAAGTGGCGCTGTGGCTCAAGTGGTAGAGCGCTAGCCTTGAGCTGAAGAGCTGAGGGACAGCGC
>NW_012268333.1:0-2465 GCF_000151885.1 Dipodomys ordii
TTTTTTCTTTTTGCTTATGTGGTGCTGAGGAATCGAACCCAGGGCCTCAGGCATGCAAGGCAAGCACTCTACCACTGAGCCACCTTCCCAGCCCCAAGTAATGCAACTTTAGTTGGACATCAGATCCACCACATGTCAGCACATGTTCTTTAGTGAAAGGAAATAAAATAGGTAGATTATACCACTTGTCAATTCTATACTATGTACAATATAGAGTCAGGTTCACGTCCATAGCATTACAATCAGGGTCACATCTCTCATTTTAAAGATGAGAAAAATAGCACAGAAGAGAGCAAATTTTAGGAATATTTCAGTGTGTCAAACCAAGAATACAAGAGGGGTGCAGAGTTGTGAAAGATTGAAGTTTACAAGAGTTGAGAGGAAAAGAATCCTTATTTGAAGGTCTGAAGGCATATATAGTAATATTAACAGTTCAGATCCAAAAAGTTTACTCCACACTAAAATGCAAGCATTAAAAATTCCCATTTGAGTTTAGGGATAGTCTTTCCTGCTGTTGGAGTCTAGATGAGGGCACACAGTATTTGAGTGACAACCAAATGGAAAGATGTCAAGTCAAAGGGCATAGTTTATGGAAGAGCTTTGGAAGTCTAGACAAGCATTATCACAAATTACAAATTACATCTTCCAAAAGGTTATAAAGGTTCTTAGTACCATCTGTTGTGGTGGTCCTAATAATATAATGAGGGAAAAGTAAGAATGCACTAAAACTGGAAGGCATATGAGTATACAACTGATAACTGGGATTAATATACCTTTCAAATGGGATTTATCCAAGAACTTAGTATATAAAGAAGCCAGAATTCTGGATCTGTCTCAAGTCTTCATGTCTTCTGCAAAATGAACAGACTAATAACATTGTAAATGTTGAAGTTTAAATGGTCTCAAAGCATAAATCTAAAAATGAGCGCATTTAATAAAAATGATGAAAAGTATCCAATTTAAAACCGAAATAAATGTTTCTATGACTAATTACATGCAATTCATCTCAAAATATGTAGTATGAAGAGACAGAAAAGAAAGCCATTTATTTAAACCTACAGGAGCAACATAAAAGTTTGTGGCAGTAAATAGTATATCTAAAATGATAGTGAAAGATTCATCACTAATTTGCAAAATTCAAATGAAAATAGGTACACTTAGCATGAACTAGAAAGAAGACCACAAATTACCATGCATAATAGTATTTTGCATGAGATTAAATTCAGAATTTATTTAACATAGTTGTTAAACAGGCATAGGAAAGTTTCTCCTGGATAAAGAAAATGAAATGATAACTCGACTGTCTGAAATCTGAAGTTTATTAACCTTTGGATGGAAATTCTTCTGCTGCAGAAACTGATTGTTTTTAAAGATCTTTGTTATAGATTTTGGTTTTGCTTTACATGAGCCCAACATCTCTTTTTATTTTCATTTCTTAGAAGAGTATTATTATTATTATGCAATTTAATTCAAGTGTTTGTCTTGGAAGTCAGTGTTAATTAGGCAAAATAGACACACATTACAAATTTTCAGTTATGTGTCACATCTCACTAAACACAGCTGAATTACAAACCAAAGTAGACATCTATTTAGAAGTATGGTCAAAAGGTTCTGCTCTTATAATATCAAAAAACATTGAATGATATTTTGTGAATAAAAAAATAATTGCATGTGCTACCATAAATTTGACTTTTCCCTTACAAGAAAAAAATTAATGTACATATTAAATGAGCAGGTCACATTAGACAATGTGTGTGTTTGTTTAAAAATTATAATAGATCAAATTTTTCTCCCCAAAACATACCTATATAGGAATATCTTCATATTATTTTAAATAATTAATCAATACAATTCCTGAAATATGAAAGAGTTGGCGTTTCTTACTTGTTTCTAAGTAAATGGATGCCTGTTTATGTGTCCTAGTTTAACTCCTTTTTCTAGTCAGCCCTGACATCTTAGTACAATTGTTGTTAATGACTTTTGATATATTCACTGGAAATGGGTGCTCTGAGGGGTAATATATCATCGCCATTAAGATTGATCTGTCTGGATTTGTATTTTGACTCTATTACTTACTAGCTTTGTGCAATATTGATTTTTTTAATATAATTTAAGAATAGTAGCACTATCCATCTCATAGAAAAGCTGTTGAATTAACTGAGATATGAATACATCCTACTAAACAAAACTGTTGCTAGAGTAATGAGAGAGAGGATAGAAATAGAAGCTAGGACAACAAAAGGCTATATAGACTGTGGGGGGGGGTAGATATCTTTAGAAATGTGGAGTATCGGGCTGGGAAGGTGGCTCAGTGGTAGAGCGCCTGCCTTGCATGCTCAAGGCCCTGGGTTCGATTCCTCAGCACCACATAAGCAAAAAGAAAAAGCCAGAAGTGGCCCTGTGGCTCAAGTGGTAGAGCGCTAGCCTTGAGCTGAAGAGCTGAGGGACAGTGCCCAGGCCCAGAG
>NW_012268333.1:6965-7318 GCF_000151885.1 Dipodomys ordii
TTGATTTGCATTTCTTTTATGGCTAGGGAGGTTGAGCATTTCTTTATGTGTCTATTGGCCATCCTTCTTTCTTCTTCAGAGAAGTTTCTCTTTAAATCTTTCGCCCACTTATTTATTGGGCAGTTATTTCTTTGAGGATTTGTTGTTGGAGGATTTAAGTTTTTGAATTCCAAGTATATTTTAGATATGAGACCCTTGTCCATTGTATGGCTAGTAAAGATCTTCTTCCAATCCATGGGCTTTCTATTGATCTTGCTTGCTATGTCCTTTGCCATGCAGAAGCTCTGCAACTTCATGCAATCCCATTTGTCCAACCTTTCTTTGATTTGTTGTGTTTCTGGGTCTCTATTCAG
>NW_012268333.1:8717-9026 GCF_000151885.1 Dipodomys ordii
TGCTTTGAAGGCCTTGTAGAATTCCGCTGTAAAACCATCTGGTCCTGGACTTTTCTTAGATGGGAGGTCTCTTATTGTTGTTTCTATTTCAATGCTTGATATGGGCCTGTTAAGATGGTTTAATTCATCTTGGTTTAGTTTTGGAATGTCAATATTTGCTAGGAAAAGGTCCATTTCTGTCAAGTTCTCAAACTTTATTAGCATAAAGTTTTGAGAAATATTCCCTTATAATGTTCTCAATCTTGGTTGTTTCTGTGGTGATGTTTCCATTCTTATCTCTGAGTTTATTTATTTGGGTGTGTTCTCTTC
>NW_012268334.1:0-1706 GCF_000151885.1 Dipodomys ordii
AGGGAGGGGAGAGGAAGGGAGGGGAGGGGAGGGAAGGGGAGGGGAAAGGGAAAGGGAAAGGGCCCACACTTGCTCATCAGAACAGTTAAGCTGGACTTGGCCTGAGCTGTAACCATTTTCCCTAAAAAAAATAAGATTCCACTTGAAGCAAACTTTTGAACAGCTCCTCTAGACAAAGCAAGTCATTCTACTCACACTGTTTAGTTGCTAAAATAATACCTAGCTAGCAAGAAAAAACAAAATACCACTTCAATATTTTAAAGAAACAATTTCATCATGTAAAGAAATGATATAGCCAGGTGCCAATTCCCAGCTACTTAAGAGGCTGAGATCTGAGGATGGTGGTTTGAAGCCATTCAAGGCAGGAAAGTCTGTGAGACTCTTATCTCCAATTAACCACCAAAATCCAGAAGTAGAACTATGGTTCAAGTGGTAAGAGTGCCAGCCTTGGGCAAAAACGCTCAGGGACAACACTCGGGCTCTTGAGGACCAAAAAAAAAAAAGGGAAAAAAGAAATTATGTAAAAGGAAAAGTGGGGATATAGATTAAATTGGTATTAAAATGACTGCCTCACAAACAAAAGACTCTAAGTTCAATATTCCAGCACTGCTAAAGAAAAAAGGGACAAAGCCAGGAGCTGGTGGTTCATGCCTGTAATCCTAGCTACTCAGGAGGCTGAGATCTGAGGATCAAGGTTCAAAGCCAGCTAAGGTAGGAAAGTCTTTAAGACTCTTTTTTGTTGTTGTTGTTGGTTGTGGGGCCTGAACTCTGGGCCTGGGCCCTGTCCCTCAGCTATTAAGCTCAAGGCTAGCACTCTACCACTTGAGCCATAGCCCCATTTCCAGCTTTTTCTGCTTATATGGTGCTGAGGAGTCAAAACCAGGGCCTCATGCATGCAAGGCAAGCACTCTACCACTGAGCCACCTTCCCAGCCCCAGTCTTTAAGACTCTTATCTCCAATTAACCACCAAAAAACCAGGAGTGGCACTGTGGCTCAAAGTGGTAGAGCACTAGCCTTGAGCAAAAAAGCTCAGGGACAGAGCCCTTGACAGGCCCTGCGATCAAGCCCCATGACTAACAAAAAAAGAAAGAGAGAGGGGGGAGGAAGGGAGGGAAGGAAGTAAGGAGGGAAGTAAGGAGGGAAGTAAGGAGGGAAAGAAAGAAAAGAAAAAAGAAAAGGACAAAAATGCTTTTTTTTAAAAAGGTATGTGAAGCAGGGCACTGGTTGGATCACGCCTGCAATCCTATCTATTCAGAAGGCTGAAATCTGAGGATAGAAGTTCAGGCAGCAAAGTCCATGAGATTCTTATCTCCAAGTAATTAACAAAAAGCCTGAAGTGGAGCTGTGACTCAACTAGTAAAGTGCTAGAGCACCCCCCCCCAAAAAAAAAGCTCAGGGGCAGTGCCCAAGCCAAATTCAACCCTCTGGACACACACACACACACACACACACACACACACAGTATCTGATATCTACAGATATCAAAAATTGTGTTTGAAAAACAAAGATTTGGTTCTTCGAAAAAATTAACAAAATTGTCAGACCCTTAGCAAATCTTATCAGAAAAAGAAGAGAACACACCCAAATAAATAAACTCAGAGATGAGAATGGAAACATCACCACAGAAACAACCAAGATTCAGAACATTATAAGGGAATACTTCTCAAACCTTTATGCTAATAAGTTTGAGAACTTGGCAGAAATG
>NW_012268334.1:10671-12927 GCF_000151885.1 Dipodomys ordii
CACACACCACACCACACCACATCACTTTTGCAATCATGAAACATGGCAAATAAGATTCCAAGGAAGGGCTGGGAAGGTGGCTCAGTGGTAGAGCGCTTGCCTTGCATGCATGAGACCCTGGGTTCGATTTCTCAGCACACCATACGCAGAAAAGGCCGGAAATGGCGCTGTGCCTCAAGTGGTAGAGTTGTTAGCCTTGAGCTGAAGAGCTGAGGGACAGCACCCAGGCCCAGAGTTCAGGCCCCATGACTGACAAAATAAATAAAGCCCAAGAGGTACATCTTTCATTTATGTGAAATGCCTCTTTTAATGATGACAGTTTTAACACCAATATTCAAATAAATTGAACTAGGGCAAGACTTTAAATTTCTGTATCATAACATGTAAAGATGTCAAGATTGTAAAAAAAAAAAAAAAAACCCACTAGGGGGGCCATGCCTGCAATCGTAGGACTCACCCAAAGTAGTAAAGTAGTAAAGTCTGCGAGACTCTTTTATCTCCAATGAACCACCTGAACACCAGAAGTAGTGCTGTGGCTCAAAGTGGTAGAGCACTAGCCTTAAGCTAAAAATGCTCAGGAACAGCACCTAGGCCCTGAGTTCAAGCCCCACAGCCAAGTAGTAATAATAATAATAATAATGCAGCATAAAATCACACATTTAGAGGGAGGGTAAAACTCTTTTTTTTTTGCTGGTTCTGGAGTTGAACTCTGTGTCTGGACACTGTCCCTGAGCTGTTTTGCTCAAGGCTAGTACTCTACCACTTGAGCCACAGCTCTACTTCTAGCTTTTTGTGGTTAACTACAAAGAAGCATCTCATGGCTAATGACAATTACTTTTAAATAGCACATGTTCATCTTTTCTTTGAATTTCTATTCTATTTATGGCAGGAGCCAATGTTTATAAAACTCAGTAAAGCCAGGTACTGGTAGCTCACACCTGTCATCCTAGCTACTCTGGAGGCTGAGAGCTGAGGATCATGGTTCAAAGCCAGGCTGGGCAGGAAAGTCCATGAGACTCTTATCTCCAATGAACCACCAGAAAACCGGAAGTGGTGCTGTGGCTCAAGTGGTAAAGCACTCGCCTTGAGCTGAAGAGCTCAGGGACAGCGCCCAGGCCCAGAGTTCAAGACCCACAACTGACCAAAAACAAAACAAAACAAAACAAAAAAACAAACCTCAGTAGAAAGTCATACGGTTGAGGTGTCATAGTGGATAGGTTTGTGATCCATCATTTTTGGAGACAGCTGTTCTGGGCCATCCCCCCCATTCCCCGCCCCCCAGTCTTTCTTAGGCCTGGACTCTGCCTCCTGCGGTGATGCCTCCAGCTGCTGCAGACCTGTCCTTCCTTTTCAAGCCGGTGTTACCGCTTTGCCAGGCCAGTTGATTGTGTCCTGGCCACCCGGGCAGATAAAGAGCACCTCCCTGGTGGAGACCACCCAGCAACACGGCCTTGGAGAGTTTGATGCCACTGGAGTCAGCGTCTCACTGCCATTTCCTTCCTGGGCAGGTCTCAGCTACGAGTCCGGGGACAGTCTCCACAGTGGGTTCTACTCTTCTCTCTTCCCTTTCTAAACTTCCGCCTCTGTGTTCTGCGTCTCCCCGTGCTCCACCCCATCCAAGCTGCCCTGGGCTTCAGGGCCCATGCAACTGGATCTCAGGAATTCCCCCAAGACCCCCAACTCTGAGAGCAGGGGGCAAGCCCTCTCAGACTGTGGTGACACAGCTGGCTTCACAATTTATGGTGATCCTTTTGGGGTAAGCCCCTTGCTTTCTGCCAGGGAATATAGCTGACTGAGTTACCAACTGCTCACTGAGCAACTATATATATAATATAATAGGGCATAATAGGGTTTGGGGGAGAAAGCATGGTAGAAATAACTGGGCACTGGTGGCTCACGCCTGTAATCCTAGATCTCAGGAGGCTGAGATCTGAGGATCGTGGTTCAAAGCCAGCCCAGGCAAGAAAGTCCATGAGATTCTTATCTCCAATTAACCTGTCACCAGCCAGAAGTAGAGCTGTAGCTCAAGTAGGAGAGCACTAGCCTTGAGCAAAAAATCTAAGGGGGGGCTGGGAAGGTGGCTCAGTGGTAGAGCGCTTGCCTTGCAAGCCTGAGGCCCTGGGTTCTATTCCTCAGCACCATATAAGCAAAAAGAAAGAAGCCAGAAGTGGTGCTGTGGCTCAAGTGGTAGAGCGCTAGCCTGGAGCTGAAGAGCTGAGGGACAGCGCCCAGGCCCAGAGTTCAGGCCCCATAACT
>NW_012268334.1:16952-19164 GCF_000151885.1 Dipodomys ordii
CCCCCGTGCCCGCCGCCAGGTAAGCGCGGAGATCCAGGCTCGGCCGCAGCGGGGTCCCAGCCGCCGGAGCCGGCCTGCGCCCCGCAAGGTAGATCTCACCGCGTCCCGGCCCTCCCGTACCCCGACGTCCCCGCGCGGCTCCGCGGGGCGCTCCTGCGGACACCGAGACAGAGACCCGGACGGTCCAGACGGAAGTTGGAAGGAGCCGTGGAGGATGGAGGTCATTGTGCCTAGGAGTCGCGCCCACGGGGGGTCTGCGGGCTGCAGGCAACGGGAGCCGAGCCCAGACCTCCGGACGACAGCTGCACCCCGACACCGGGGCTCCCACCCCGCCCCCAGGCGCTGACCTGGACCCACGGCCGCCCGGCCCCTCTCCTGGCACCGAGGGGCACAAGCAGCGCCACAGTGGGGTACCCCAGGAGTCCAGAACGGAGGCGGGAGGGGCGCCTGCGGGTGGAGCCCCCAGAGCCCCGGAGAGGGTCGGGGAATGAAGGACAGACAACAGACGGAGAGGCTGGGGGGCTGGGGGGGGGGTCGGGCTGGAGGTGCAGAAGGGAACAGGGGAAGTGAACTAAATCCCTGGGAGACCGAGGCACGAGGGCCACTCGAGATGCCTTCCCGCCTTCCGTCCTTTCTTCTTCCTCCTTCTCTTTTCGTCCTGCCCTTTTTCCTTCCTATTTTCTCCTTTTTTCTTTTTGCCAGTCCTGGGGCTTGAACTCAGGGCCTGGGCACTGTCTCTGAGCCGCTTTTGTTCACGGCTAGCGCTCTATCACTTGAACCACAGTGCCATTTCTGGCATTTTCTGTTTATGGAGTACTGAGGAATGGAACCCAGGGTTTCATGCATGCTAGGCAAGCACTCTACCACTGAGCCACCTTCCCAGCCCCATCTTTACTATTTTCTTTCTTCTTTCTTCCTTTCCTCCTTCCTTTCTCCTTCTTTTCCTCCTTTACTATTCTCTCTCCCTCTTTCTCTCTCCTTCTCTCCCCCCCCCCATTCATTCTTTCTTTCAGAGGCTTTGTCTCTGTGTTTCCTGGAACCTAGCAGCAGAACTCCAGGCTAGGGGATCTGCTCTGTAATCCCCTTCCCCCTCTCTCCCTCCCCTACCCCTCCCTCCTCCCCACCCCCTCTCAGGACCCCCCAAGTCTCTGGCCAGTTTAAGTGCCTGGGTCTTTGAAGAACTGACCATGAAACAACAGTGGTTAAAGGAGGATGGGAGCTGGCAGCAAACACCAGCACACAGCAGGGTCTGGGTAAAGATGTTGCTGATTAATCTCCGGGGCTGGCCTAACTCTGGCTGATGTGAGCACACACACACATCTTCCTTTTCCCTTCATGCAGCATTTCAAGGACACACAAAACAAAACGAGGAAGCCAGGTGCCAGTGGCTCACGCCTGTAATCCTAGCTACTCAGGAGGCTGAGATCTGAGGATCGGATCTTCGTTCAAAGCCAGCCAGGGCAGGAAAGTCCATGAAACTCTTATCTCCAATTTAAAAAAAAAATCCTCTAGAAAACCGGAAGTGGTGCTGTGGCTCAAGCAGGAGAGCGCTGGCCTTGAGCGGAAGAGCTGTGAGGGACAGCGCCCAGGCCCAGAGTTCAAGCTCCATGACAGCATAAAAAATAAACAAATGAAAAGAATGAGGGAGAGTGTAGTAATGAGCTGTGTGCCCAAGAACTAGGATTCAGAGGTTTGCACAAGAAAATGAATACAATGCAGTTAAAACCCCTGGATAGCCCTGGGCTCCAGTCTTAACCTCCATCCTAAACCCCTCCCACCCCAATCTCTCACCCAGGTTTTTAAGATATGGAACATATTTTTTTTTTTACCAGCTTTGCAATTTCTCCTGAGTGATCAGATTATGATTTGTTACCTAGGCCGTTGCTGTTCTGATTAAGATCTTGCCCGTGAGGTTGATCTGATCATACAGCAGTTGTCTCTCCATCCTAAGTAGTGTTTCATTCTGTGAATAGAAGCATAAAGTATATTTACCTTCTTCTGTGCATACATTTGCATTGATCAAGTTTTGCAAAATTATTAACAATACTGTGGTGAATCCTTTTAAACTGCATTTACATCCATTAAGAGCCACTCTAGGGGCTGGGAAGGTGGCTCAATGGTAGAGTGCTTGCCTTGCATGCATGAGGCCCTGGGTTTGTTTCCTCAGCACCACATAAGCAAAAAGAAAAAAGCCGGAAGTGGCACTGTGGCT
>NW_012268335.1:0-2407 GCF_000151885.1 Dipodomys ordii
TTTTCTTTTTGCTTATGTGGTGCTGAGGAATCGAACCCAGGGCCTCAGGCATGCAAGGCAAGTGCTCTACCACTGAGCCACCTTCCCAGCCCACATGGTGGGTTCTTAACTCTTCAGTTAAATGGATTATAGGTGAAATACTTGCCTATTTTATCTTTTCTACCTTTTATCAGTACTGCTGGAAAATCTAGGACCTTGAACATTCTGAGAAGAACTTAGGCCCATGGGATATATCCTCGGGCCTCTGACACATTTTTAAAACTGGCACCAGTATCTTTGCAATTACAGTTTTCTCATTAACTTCAAGATAAATCTTAAACTGAATCTAATTTTCAGGATTACCAGAAAACACGATGTTAAACACCAAAATTTTTATATAAAGTCATAAAAATAGTACCTAATCTGTCAGCTTTGAAAACGTAGACTCTATCAGCTTTTGATTTATGTGGGTTTTGTCAAAAATATTTGATATCAAGATTGGGGGGGGAGGGTTGTGGGGCTTGAACTCAGGGCCTGGGCGCTGTCCCTGAGCTTTTTGCAAAGGCTAGTGCTCTACCTCTGAGCCACAGCTCCACTTCTAGTGTTTAGAGATGAGTCTCACAGCCTTTACTTCCCAGAGTGACTTCAAACTATAATCCTCAGATCTCACTCAGCCTCCGGAGTAAGCTAGGGTTAGGGGCATGAGCCACCAGTGCCAGGCTCCAAGATGATTTCTACTTTTGTTTCTTTGGGTGGAGGTATTGTATTTGCAGGGCTAGAATCAGTCCCAGAGCTGTGTGTGCACACATGCATACTGTAACCACTAGGGCTTTACCTGCAGATGGAGTCTCTTTCTATTCTACCCAGGCTGGATATGGACCTTTATTCTGCAAGTCTTTTCTTTTTTTGTGCTGGTACTGGGGCTTGAATTCAGGGCTTTAGCTCAAAGCTGGCAACCTACCTCTTGAGCCACCTGGTATTTTGGTGGTCAGTCAGAGATGAGTCTTACAGACTTTCCTTCCTGGGCTGGCTTCAAGCCTCTGTCCTCAGATCTCAGCCTCCTGGTATGACTAAAGGTGTAAGTCAGTGGCACCCAGTTTCTCTTCTAAGTGTTAGCACCCTGAGTAGGATTACAAATGTGAGCCACCAATGCCTGGCTTATATTTTATATGTACAGCTTGTACATGTGCTGGCAAATTATAAAGGGAATATATTTTTATTACAAAAATCCAAATAGTAAAAATAAAACTAGTTGAGCACTGTTGGCACATCCCTGTAATCCTAGCTGCTCAAGGGACTGAAATCAGGATAGAGATTTGAATCCAGCCCAAGCAGAAAAGTCCATGAGACTGTCTTCCAATTAACCAGCAAAAGCCAGAAGTAGCAGTGTTGCTCAAGTGGTAGAGCACCAGCTTTGTGTGAAAAGCCAAGTGACGGTGTGAGACTCTTGAATTCAAGCCCTAGTACTGGTACACATGTACAACACACACACAAAACCTAAACCCAGAAGTCTCTGGTCCCTCTCCTATGACTACTATGGAGTTTGTCATCCTTGGCTTGAACTCCGGGCTTGGGCAATGTTCCTGAGCTTTTTCAGTTCAAAGCTACTGTTCTACTGTACCATTTCTACTGTGTGTGTGTGTGTGTGTGTGTGTGTGTGTGTGATTAATTGTAGATAAAAAATTCTCACAGACTGCTGGGGCTGGCTTTGAACTGTGACTCAGATCTCAGCCTACTAAGTAGCTAAGATTACAGGTGTGAGCCACCTGCACCCAGCTTGTGTCTAACTTTCAATGACACTTGGGTCCATGAAGAGCACTCTATTGAAATCATATGCAAAAAATCATGGTCTAGACAAAAATTTTGTTTTAGTCCATGAGCAAATACAAGTTAATAAGGAAGAAAATGTGTCTATGTCATAGAATAATTAAAAGAGAAAACACAAAATTAAACTAAAAAAAGGTTTTTTGTTTTTCCTAATACAATATAAATTCTGTGAACTATATTAGGAAACAACACATATTTATGTTAAGTAACTATAAACACTATAAGTACCATAAATAATACAGTTCTATATTTTATATAACTATATAATATGTAACATATGGCTATGTAAATAATGATTGCTTATGTACAGTGATCCCTCACCCATCGTGGAAATTACATTCCACAGGACCTTCCTCCACCCCCAGCCTCCCACCCCTGTGATAGGTGAAAATCCACAAAGTAGCATTATATTTATCTTATTATTTATATATTTTTAAGACTTTATAAACCCTTCCCTCTCTCCTATAAACCTTTCCCATTCTATTAACCTTTCCCACACTCATTAACATTTTATATGCTCTTAAACTACACTCTTTTTTTTTTTTTTTAGTCAGTTGTGGGGCTTGAACTCTGGGCCTGGGCGCTGTCCCTCAGCTCTTCA
>NW_012268335.1:15897-18251 GCF_000151885.1 Dipodomys ordii
AAATAATGCTGCAATAAACATAGTCATGCTGGTAGCTTTAGTGTGTCTTGTTTGTAAAAGTGGGATTGCTGGGTTATAGGGGAGCTCTATGTGGAGTCTTTTGGTCCCTCCACCTTTTATACTCCTTCAGGGTTCCAAATGATAGGGAATCTGCTTTGTTTTCATAACTCCATGCTACTCCCTTCTCTGCCCAATTCTTTTTATGTATCCAAAGATCCAATATAAAGGACTTGGCTCTTCCCTCTTGGCCCAATCATTTCATGTATCTAAAGATGGAATATGAAGGATTGATCCCACCCTACTGTCCCAGGCCCATACAGGCACCTGGCAAAATCCCAGGTATGTGCGAACTTGTTTGATGTGCAGGCAGGGCAATCCACCTGAGCCCAGCTGTAAACATCCCGTTGTGGGCCCAACTGAAAGGCCCCCACCTCCCTTGACCTGGTGGCTTTTTCATTAACCTCTGCCTCCTTGCTCAGACCTCATATAAAAAACCCAGTTCCTGTCCCAACTCTCCCTCACAGCCTTCAAACCCACAGGAAGGTCTGTGCCCCTCACTGTTCCTCAGTAAATAGCCCTCGTCCGTTGACAATCAAGTCCAGCCTCCTCCTTTTCCATTCTCCTCCATTTCCACAACGATCTGTTTATGCTGGATATTAGGCCATTATCTGATGTACAGCTGGCAAAAATCTTCTCCTCTTTTGAATGCTGTCTTTTTTGCTTGTTAGCTATGTCTTTTGCCATGCAGAAACTTTTTAGTTTGATGCAGTCCATTTTATCAAGTCTTTCATTTGCTATGCTTCTGGATTTTTACTCATATCTGGCCCTAAAAGAAATGCAAATCAAAACACAGACTCTGCCAGGCACAGGTGGCTCACACCTAGAGGCTGAGATATGAGGATCACCCCTTAAAGCCAGCCCAGGCAGGAAAGTCCATGAGACTCTTATCTCCAATTAACCACCAGAAAACCAGAAGTGATGCTGTGTCTCAAGTGGTAGAGCACTCGCCTTGAGCTGAAGAGCTCAGGGACAGTGCCCAGGCCCAGAGTTCAAGCCCCAACACTAACAACAACAACAACAAGAAAAATTAAAAAAATTGAGATTCTATTTAGCCCCAGTTAGAATGGCATTATCAGGAAAACTAACAATAACAGATGTTGGCAAGGATGAAGCTCCAAAGGACCCCTAATACACTGTTGATGGGGATGTAAACTTGTTCAACCACTATGGAAAGCAGTTTAGAGGTTCCTCAAAAAATTGTTTACCCTATGCTTCAGAATTTCACTCCAAAAGATTACAAATCAGGATACAGTAAAGCCACCAGCACAACCATTTTATTGCATCACTATTCACCATAACCAAGGTATGAAATCAGCACAAATGCCCCTCAATGGATGAATGGATTGAAAAAATGTGGTGCATTCATCCATTAGAATGATACTGTACCATTTGAAAAGAAATGGAAGTCTTGTTAAAAATTATGCAAAGTGAAGCCAGGCCCAGAGAGAGAAAGGATGTATATCTCTCTGGTATTTTGTAAGCTACTAGATTTAGGTTACAGACTCATAAATATGTTGGATGCTATGCAAGTATATACAAATCTTAACAGGAAAGTATTCATTAAAATACAGTAGAGGGCTGGGAAGGTGGCTCAGTGGTAGAGTGCTTGCCTTGCATGCATGAGGCCCTGGGTTTGATTCCTCAGCACCACATAAGCAAAAAGAAAAAAAGTGGCGCTGTGGCTCAAGTGGTAGAGCGCTAGCCTTAAGCTGAAGAGCTGAGGGACAGCGCCCAGGCCCAGAGTTCAGGCCTCACAACAGGACCCCCCCCCAAAAAAAATAAAATAAAATAGAGTAGATTCAAGGGAGATCTCAAATAATGTAATGCAGAAATGCAGAATCGAAGTTCAACAAAATAAAACACCAAGAAGCAGGTACTCAAAAGCAGTAGGAGGGCTGGGAATGTGGATTAGTGGGTAAGTGCCTACCTAGCATCCATGAAGCCCTGGGTTCAATTCCTCAATACTACACAAAAAAAGCCAGAAGTGGCACTGTGGCTTAAGTGGTAGAGTGTTAGCCTTGAACAAAAAAACAGCTCAGGGATAGTGCCCAGGCCCTGAGTTCAAGCCCCAGAACTGGCAAAAAAAAAAAAGAAAAAAAGAAAGAGCCGGGCGTTGGTGGAATATACTCACAATGTGGTAAGAGTGGTGATGTTGCAATTCTGTAGCAGATGATCCACAATTAAGAGTTAGTTCAGCCGGGCGCTGGTGGCTCACGCCTGTAATCCTAGCTACTCAGGAGGCTGAGATCTGAGGATCTAGGTTCAAAGCCAGCCGGGGCAGGAGAGACCATGAG
>NW_012268335.1:22671-23683 GCF_000151885.1 Dipodomys ordii
CTTTTTTTCTTTTTGCTTATGTGGTGCTGAGGAATTGAACCCAGGGCCTCATGCATGCAAGGCAAGCACTCTACCACTGAGCCACCTTCCCAGCCCCCACCCAAAAATCTTCACCAGAAAAATCTATATCAGAAGTGGACCTCCAGCTTCCTGAGTCAAAGTCCAGTTAGTGAACAACCTAGGTCCCATTCACTACTAGATTCACCTGGTATGTCATCTTCTTCAGTAAGAATATTTAGATGGGGTTGAAGGCAGGAAGGATAAAGATGAGCTGACAGGCAAAAAAAACTTCAAGAGGCCTAATGAAGTATTTATATTAATCCATTAATTTCCTCCACTATCAAATTCAGACATAATTACCCTTTAATTTTCCCACTGGGGAGTACATGAGGTAATAAGTAATCATTTTTGCTTGTGCTTAATAATATGGTAGTTGTTGGTCTCTGATATAATGGGAATATTATTAATATTGGAAATATTGGGAATATTATTAATAATGGAAATACTATTAATCTGCCTCCATTCGTTCTTAGCTGGGTTGTAGACCTTCATGACTGAGACGTCGCAGATATAATAGATCTCTTCATTGAAGAGACAGGCTTCCTGAAAATCACTGTGCTTAAGAGTCTCACACTTCAGGGGCTGGGAAGGTGACTCAGTGGTAGAGCACTTGCCTTGCATGCATGAGGCACCACATAAGCAAAAAAAAGAAAAAAGCCGGCAGTGGCGCTATAGCTCAAGTGGTAGAGCGATAGCCTTGAGCTGAAGAGCTGAGGGACAGCACCCAGGCCCAGAGTTCAGGGCCCATGGCCGGACCTCCAAAAAAAAAAAAGAGTCTCACCCTTCAGCCATAGATTGTATCCAGGATTATAGCAGAACACGCCCTTACTGTTGACAGCATAAAGATAGTTCTGAATTACTATTAGTTCAAAGGAATAAAACGAATGGGGTACAGGAGCCACCAGTGCCCACTGGTTCCTCTGAACACTGTAGCATTCCACTTCCTTCAATT
>NW_012268336.1:0-327 GCF_000151885.1 Dipodomys ordii
GGTGAGTGTGAGGGTTAGGGTTAGGTTGAGGGTTAGGGTTAGGGTGAGGGTGAGGGTTAGATTGACGATTAGTGTTAGGGTTAGTGTGAGGTTTAGGGTGAGGATGATAGTTAGGGTTAGGTTGCGGGCTAGGTTGAGGGTGAGGTTTAGGGTTAGGGTGAGGTTTAGGGTTAGGGTTCGGGTTAGCTTTAGTATTAGGGTGAGGGTTAGGGTTAGTTTTATGGTAAGGTTAAGGATTAGAGTTAGGTTGAGGGTTAGAATTAGGTTTAGGGTTAGGTTAAGTGTTAGGATTAGCGTTAGGGTGAATGTTTGGATGAGTTTTAGGGT
>NW_012268336.1:7644-8122 GCF_000151885.1 Dipodomys ordii
TTAGGGTGAGGTTTAGGGTTAGGGTTATGGTGAGAGTTTGGGTTAGGTTTAGGATTAGGGTTAGGGTGAAGGCTAGCGTGAGGGTTAGGGTTGGGGTTAGGTTTAGGATTAGAGTTAGGGTGAGAGTGAGTGTGTGGATTAGGGTTGGGTTTAGGGTTAGCCTTAGGTTTAGTCTAAGGGTGAGGTTGAGTGTGAGTGTTAGGGTTAGGGTGAGGGTTAGGTTTAGGGGATAGGGTGAGGGTGAGTGTGTGGGTTAGTGTTAGGATTAGGATTAGGCTTAGGTTTCGGCTAAGGATGAGGTTAAGGGTGAGGGTTAGGGTTTGGGTGAGGGTTAGGTTTAGGGTTAGGGTGATGTTTAGGATGAGTGTTAAGGTTAGGATAAGGGTTAGGGTGAGAGCTAGGGTGAGCGTGAGGTTTAGGGTTAGGGTTAGGGTGAGGGTGAGGTTTAGGGTTAGAGTTAGGGTTAGGGTGAGGGATA
>NW_012268336.1:8642-8961 GCF_000151885.1 Dipodomys ordii
TTAGCGTTAGGGCTAGGCTTAGGAAAAGTCTGAGGGTGAGGGTGAGTGTGAGGTTTAGGGTTAGGGTGAGGGTGAGGTTTAAGGTTAGAGTTAGCGTTAGGGTGACGGTTAGTGTGACAGTTAGAGTTAGGGTTAGTGTTAGGGTTAGGGTTAGGGTGTGGGTTAGGTTGAGGGTTAGTGATATGGTTAGGTTTAGGATTAGCATTTGGGTGAGGGTGAGTGTGAGTGTGAGTGTTAGGGTTAAGATTAGGCTTAGGGTTAGGCTGAGGGTGAGTCTGAGGGTTAGGATAAGTGTGAGGGTTAGTTTTAGGGTTAGGGT
>NW_012268337.1:0-1556 GCF_000151885.1 Dipodomys ordii
TGGAGCTGTGGCTCAAGTGGTAGAGCGCTAGCCTTGAGCTGAAGAGCTGAGGGACAGCGCCCAGGCCCAGAGTTCAGGCCCCACGACTGGACCCAAAAAAAAAAATTCCCTACTAAGTGTCAAATTCCCTGCTGAATAGGTTTGGATCATATTTAATGGCAGAATAGTCACAAATACTTTGCAAAAATATACAGAGAGAATCTGGTACAGTTATTTATACTAAAGATTGGCTCCCATAATCAACATTTGTTAAATAGAGATAATAGTATACTTTAAAATTTCCTAAAATATTGAAGTGATAATGTGATCCAGTTACACTTTGGTCATCTGATCCCATGACGTTTTGAGAGATGTGGAATAAAGTAGTACAACTTTTTTAAAGTATAGCAAAAGATTTCAACTCACATTTTTTTAATTTTAAAAACTAAGTTTAAATAATAGTAAGTTGGGAGAAAGTAAAGGTATATCAAGAGTCTCCTTTAATGTAGAGAAGGGTTGCTTTAGATCATAAAATGAAAAGTGCTCCATAGTGACCTCTTTGGGTCCTTGATTTTGAGATTGTCAATATGATCATTAGTCGCCCTCTAGTGGATTCATTTAAAATAGTTCCCCAATTCATCTTTTTCTCCTTGAGGGAGGGAAGAGGGAATACCTTAAAAATAAAAATTAACTTTTTAACTACAGATATGACACTGAATTATTTTATACTCTACAAAGAAAAGGTGATATTGTATAGTACTTTCTTGAAAGACATACTCCAGTCCTATTTCTATAATTCCCATAACAAAGAAACTTTTGGTTTCAATGGAAACTTTTTAAAAATAAAAAAACTACCCTACAACAAGAGCATTTTGCTCAAATTTTACTGATATCTGTTTACAAATGGTGTGCTCTTATCTGTCCATTTTAACAATGTTTCACAATAAACCTTGGAAATAACAATAAATGTGGAAGAATAAATAAATGTCAACTAGTTACAATGTTCATTAAGAAAAAACTTAATAATTGGGTGCCAGTGGCTCACACCTGTAATCCTATCTACTCAGGAGGCTGAGATCTGAGGACCATTCAAAGACAGCCTGGGTAGGAAAGTTTGTGAGACTCTTATCTCCAATTTACCAGAATACTGGAAGTAGTGCTGTGGATCAAGTGGTAGAGTGCTTGAGCCTTAAGCAAAAGCAGTCAGGTACAGCACCCAGGCTCAGAGTTCAAGCCCCACAACCAAAAAAGTAATTAAATTTGCATCATGAAGCTTTTAGACTATTAAAATAAAGTTTCACACTCAGAAATAGGTTGCAAGAATCATGCAGAGATATTTTTAGATACCTTGCGCCCAGATATTTACCAAATATTAGCATTTTCCTGCATTTACTTATTTGCTCTTTTCTCTAATGTAGAGTTTTTGTTTAAAAGTTGGAGACACCATCAGAAAGAATGACATTGCCTGCCCCATTTGTTAGGAAATGGAAAGACTTGGAAAAAATTATATTAAATGAAGTAAGCCAGGCACAAAGAAACATAGGTCCCATGGTTTCCCTTATTTGCAATAACTAGTA
>NW_012268337.1:5501-8689 GCF_000151885.1 Dipodomys ordii
AAAAAAAAAAAGTTCTTGTGGGCTGGGAAGGTGGCTCAGTGGTAGAGCACTTGCCTTGCATGCTTGAGGCCCTGGGTTCAATTCCTCAGCACCACATAAGCAGAAAAAAAAAGCCAGAAGTAGTGCTATGGCTCAAGTGGTAGAGTGCTAGCCTTGAGCTGAAGAGCTGAGGGACAGCTCCCAGGCCCAGAGTTCAGACCCCACAACCAGACCCCCCCTAAAAAAAAAAAGGTTTTTGTTAAACATCTCTCTTCCTTTATTTTTTTTCCATTCTTACTTTTTTGCCAATCCTGAAGCTTTAACTCAGGACCTGGGTGCTGTCCCTGAGCTTCTTTTGCTTAAGGCTAGCACTTGAGTAATTGAGCCACAGCTCCACTTCTGGCTTTTTGGTCATTTTTTATTGGAGATAAGAGTTTCATGGACTGCCTGGGCTAGCTTCAAACCACAATCTTTAGATCTTAGTTTCTAGAGTAGTTAGGATTAAAGATCTGAGCCACCGGTGCCTAGCATATGTCTTCTTTTTTGACCATGTTCGTTAAATGCCTATGTTTCTCTGTCTAATAGAATTACAACTTAATCAATCCAAGAACAACATACCAAGAGCACGGCTGAGGACCCTGAAGATGACGGTTGCATTTGCCACTTCATTTATTGTCTGCTGGACTCCCTACTATGTCCTGGGAATTTGGTACTGGTTTGACCCTGAAATGTTAAACAGGGTGTCAGAACCAGTAAATCATTTCTTCTTTCTCTTTGCTTTTTTAAACCCATGCTTTGACCCACTTATATATGGATATTTCTCTCTGTAAATCACAATTACAGGGGAAACAATATAAAGAAAGGTGAGGGAATGAATTTCTCCAATTAATAATGATAAACACAAAACTTGCCACATATTGATGTATAAACAAAGTGGGATTTAAACTTACCATCCTTAGTCTTTTAGAAAGGATATTGTTAGAGTATTGATTTATAGGTTAAAAAGAAAAAAGAACTTCAGGAAAAATCATCAAATTTTTCTTCTAGTCATAAGAATCAAATTAATATCTGCCCTCTTATCTTACCTATTACATATTATTTGGGTTTCTTTCCCTTTATAATTCCTAGAGCACTGACATAGTAGGACCCATGCCCATAAGTTTATTTTTCCCTTCCATGATTAAAAAAGAAAAAAAAAGTCAAAGAATCCAATTTTCTCTTGGCTTCAAAAGCATTCTATAACTTACAATACTCAGTGATCAACTTCATCATTCACTCCAGCAGCCTAGCAAGAATATTCATATGACACAGATCATTCTATCCCACTTATCTAGTACATGTTATAAAAGTGCTTCTGGGGCTGGGAAGGTGGCTCAGTGGTAAAGCACTTGCCTTGCATGCATGAAGCCCTGGGTTCGATTCCTCAGCACCACATAAGCAGAAAAAGCTGGAAGTGGTGCTGTGGCTCAAGCGGTAGAGCACTAGTCTTGAGCTGAAGAGCTGAGGGACAGTGCCCAGGCCCAGAGTTCAAGCCCCACGGCCAACCAAAAAAAAAAAAAAAAACTGTAGCTTTTCAATTTTAAATCTATATCCTTAACTTCAGAAGGCAGCTTGACCGTTATAGTCAGCTATTACATTAATTTCAATAAGTCTCCTCACAAAAGTAGCTTATGAACTTTAAAGATATCTTTCAAACATCACAGAGAGAAGCTTATAGCTATAGTGAATACTTTATAAAGTAGCATACTTACACATACATGAGTCTACTACCTCTAGTGGCAGAGATAATTAATAAAGCACAGCCCAACTCAATTCAAACTCTGTCTGCTATCTTAAATATATTTTTTAATTATTTGGGCACTTCATATATCAGATTTTTTATTTCAGTCTTTGTGTTCATTATAAAGCATAGTGGGCAATTTAATAATAAGAATGTGTTTTCTATTTGAGACAGGGTCTTATCCCTGTGTAGTTCAAACCATCCTTGAATTCACTGTCTTCCTTCCTCAGCCTCCATTGTGTTGGGACTACAGGCATGTGCCACCATACCCAATACAAACATAAACTAAAATAATAAACTTGTTTTTATTTAAAATTTTAATATTTATTAAAAATATTTAAGTGAATAAATTTTAAGTGAATTTACTTTTATTAAAAAGTCCTTGTGGGGGAGGCTGGGAAGGGATGGGAAGGGTAAACAAAGGAGGAGGCTGCAATGCTTGGTAAGAAATGTACGCATTATCCTGCCCATGCAATTGTAACCCCTCTGTACAGTATGTTCACAAATAAAATAAAATAAAATTAAAAAAAAAAAAGTTCTTGTGGGCTGGGAAGGTGGCTCAGTGGTAGAGCACTTGCCTTGCATGCTTGAGGCCCTGGGTTCAATTCCTCAGCACCACATAAGCAGAAAAAGCCGGAAGTGGCGCTGTGGCTCAAGTGGTAGAGCGCTAGCCTTGAGCTGAAGAGCTGAGGGACAGTGCCCAGGCCCACGACTGAGACTATTGAATCCCTGACAACACCTCCCGGGTGGATGTGCCCCACATTATCTGTTAAGGGGAATCTTCAGTACCCAGGACCACCTGAGGCCTATCTGCAAAGCAAAGCAGTTTCTTCTTCCTTTAAGACCCTGGAGGATTTACGGGGCCATCTTTCTCACTCTGCGGGTCACTACAGTGCAGTGTGACTGGCGTACAGAGCGGAGGTGACGCGCACCATCATGCCACTTGGGTACCTCAGATCCGGTCTCGAAAAGTCCCCGTGCTTTCCCCGGCGTTTATGCACCTCACTTCCGGTCCGCTAACGCCAGCCTCTCCACTCACCTGCTGGCAAAGCCCGCCCCGCAGCCTACTCTGAAACCGGAAACCAGGTCTTCCCGGGGGTTGACGGGAAAGAGCGGCACAGCCCGGCTCCGCTCGGCCTCAGACCCGCCCCGCCGGTGACGTCACGGGCCGCCCCTTGACCCCTGCAGTCCCGCCCCCTTCCTCGCCTCTCAGCAGCCAGCGGTAGCGGTAGGGGGAAGACGATGGCGGGATCCCAGCCGGTGTCCGCGCTTCGGGGAGAAGAAGCGTCCTGCTCTTCTTGGGGGACCAGCAGGTGACCGGACGGTGTGGGCGCCAAGAAGCCAGGGGGAGTGGGAGGCGCGGGGCTCTGGCTTTACCAGTTTCGCCTCAGCCTCCCGGGCGGGCGTGGAGCGAGCGGGAGGCCACGGG
>NW_012268338.1:0-148 GCF_000151885.1 Dipodomys ordii
CAGGGTGTAGGGTGTGTCCAGGTGTAGGGGAGTGATGTGTAGGGGTGTGTCCGGGTGTAGGGGTGTGTCCGGGTGTAGGGGAGTGAGGTGTAGGGGTGTGTCTGGGTGTAGGGGAGTGCCCAGGTGTAGGGTGTGCCTGGGTGTAGGG
>NW_012268338.1:4638-5005 GCF_000151885.1 Dipodomys ordii
GTGTAGGGATGTGTCCGGGTGTAGGGGAGTGATGTGTAGGGGTGTGTCTGGGTGTAGGGGTGTGTCCAGGTGTAGGGGAGTGCCCGGGTGTAGGGGTGTGTCCGGGTGTAGGGGAGTGCCCGGGTGTAGGGGTGTGTCCGGGTGTGGGGGTGTGCCCGGGTGTAGGGGTGTGTCCAGGTGTAGGGGTGTGTCTGGGTGTAGGGGAGTGCCCGAGTGTAGGGTGTGTCCGGGTGTAGGGGAGTGCCAGGGTGTAGGGGTGTGTCCGGGTGTAGGGGTGTGTCCAGGTGTAGGGGTGTGTCTGGGTGTAGGGGAGTGCCAGGGTGTAGGGTGTGTCCAGGTGTAGGGGAGTGATGTGTAGGGGTGTGTC
>NW_012268338.1:6560-8157 GCF_000151885.1 Dipodomys ordii
GGTGTAGGGGTGTGTCTGGGTGTAGAAATGTGCCCGGGTGTAGGGGAGTGCCCGGTGTAGGGGAGTGAGGTGTAGGGGTGTGTCTGGGTGTAGGGGTGTGTCCGGTTGTAGGGGTGTGTCCAGGTGTAAGGGAGTGAGCTGTAGGGGTGTGCCCGGGTGTAGGGGTGTGTCCGGGTATAGGGGTGTGCCCGGGTGTAGGGGTGTGTCCGGGTGTAGGGGTGTGTCCAGGTGTAGGGGAGTGATGCGTAGGGGTGTGCCCAGGTGTAAGGGTGTGTCTGGGTGTAGGGGTGTGTGGGGTGTAGGGATGTGTCCGGGTGTAGGGGAAGTGAGGTGTAGGGGTGTGTCCAGCTGTAGAAATGTGTCCAGGTGTAGGGGTGTGTCTGGGTTTAGGGTGTGTCTGGGTGTAGGGTGTGTCTGGGTGTAGGGGTGTGTCTGGGTGTAGGGATGTGTCCAGCTGTAGGGGTGTGTCTGGCTGTAGGGGTGTGTCCAGCTGTAGGGGTGTGTCCGGCTGTAGAGGTATCCGGTTGTAGAGGTGTGTCTGGTTGTAGGGGTGTGTCCGGCTGTAGGGGTGTGTCCGGCTGTAGGGGTGTGTCCGGCTGTAGGGGTGTGTCCGGGTGTAGGGGTGTGTCCGGGTGTAGGGTGTGTCCGGGTGTAGGGTGTGCCCAGGTGGGGCAGATAGCCTGCATGTGGCCTGTGTTGGGGCTGGCACATCTGGTGTGTCAGGGAAGGTGTCCCTACTGTCTGTGCTGGGGGTTCTGGGCAGGCAGGTTTCTCTCTCAGGCGAGTGTTACAGGATGTGTTTGGAACCCAGTGTGACAACCCGGCCGGCTTGAGAGGCCATAGCCTTCTGTCAGCTCTGGGAAACAATTCTCCGTCTCTCAGCATGGGAATACAAGAAATACAGGTTTCAGCAAATTCTAGTAGTTACAAGGCAAGCCTAATATAGAAAAAAAATGGATTCCTGCGTGATAGCTTTAGGCAAGGTAGAAAAGAAAATCACAGTGGATTTGGACGGGTGTTTAGGCATGTTCTGCGGTGCTCTGTGCTCTGTGGTGCCGTGCACACAGGGAAGCCATGCCCTGGGTAGTAGAGGGATCATCTCGTGCTCTGGAAGTGAAGGCAGAAGGTGCTCAGTGGTGGAACACAGCAGAAGGAATCTGCATTTTGTGGGAGCCGGCTTGGACCTGCTGCTAGCCGCAGAGCCGGGGCTTGCCCATGTGAGTTGGTACTAAGATGCATTTGCCTCACTGTAAAATGTGAGGGAATGTCATGTTGAATGACAGCTGTGACAATCTGCCATCTGTGCTCCTGCAGCTGAGTCCCGATGCTGGCCTCAACATGCCCGGGGGACAGGCTGCGTGGCTTCCGTGGCAGCTGAGTCCCGACGCTGGGTGGCAGGCCTGGGACAGGTCCGGGGACCGGCTGCGTGGCTCCCGTGGCAGCTGAGTCCCGACGCTGGGTGGCAGGCCTGGGACAGGCCCGGGGACCGGCTGCGTGGCTCTCGTGGCAGCTGAGTCCCGACGCTGGGTGGCAGGCCTGGGACAGGCCCGGGGACCGGCTGCGTGGCTCCCGTGGCAGCTGAGTCCCGACGCTGGGT
>NW_012268339.1:0-2056 GCF_000151885.1 Dipodomys ordii
ATTTGTGGAGGGGAAGGGGAAAAACAAATCGTTTAAATAGGGATACAGGTGGACTCATTGCAACAATGAGAAGTACAAGTCATTATGTCGAAAAAGAACATTACAACTTTAGTGGGGGGGGGCGGGGAGGATTGGTGGGGGGGCGGGGGGAGGATGGGAATGGATGGGAAGGGGAAACAAAGGAGGAGGCTACAATGCTTGATAAGAAATGAACTCATTATCTTGCCCATGTAATTGTAACTCCTCTGTACAGTATTTTCACAATAAAAAATAAAAATAAAAGAAAATAATTGAGAAGAATGGTTTATTGTAGCTCCTGGTCTCAGGGAGTGAAGTCCATGATCAGTTGGTTCTATTGCTTACGGACTTATGACAGCACATCTTGATGAGAGGTGCGTAACAGAGCCAGGTGGCTCCTAGATACTCAAGAGCCTGAAATCTGAGGATTATGGTTCAAGCCAGCCTGGGCAGGAGAAGTTGCTCAACTCACAGCATCTAGAAAGCAAAGAAAGATGGGATGGGGACAACATCTGAATACTTTCTTCAATGGAACCCTCTCTCCTTCTCCTTAATTAACCTAATTTCCCTCTATTAGGCCCCATCTCTTAAATATTCCATCAGCTGTTAAACTAGAGGAATCTTTCTTTCTTTTTTTTTTGGGGGGGGGTCCAGTCGTGGGCCTGAACTCTGGGCCTGGGCGCTGTCCCTCAGCTCTTCAGCTCAACGCTAGTGCTCTACCATTTGAGCTACAGCGCCACTTCTGGCTTTTTTCTTTTTTCTTAATTGGCGCTGAGGAATCAAATCCAGGGCCTCATGTATGCAAGCAAGTGCTCTACCACTGAGCCACCTTCCCAGCCCCTAGGAGTACATTTCTTATCAAACATTGTTGCCTCTTCCTTTGTTTTTCCCATACCATCCCTTCCCTCCCACCTATACTTGATCTCTGGTGTACAACACTCATCCGTGATGTACTTTGAAACACTACTTTGCATTTATTTTACTTGGTAGTGATGTTATTGTATTTATTTTTGGTTGGTTATGGGACTTGAACTCAGGGCCTGGGTACTGTCCCTGAGCTTGTCTGCTCAAAGCTAGTGTTCTACCATTTTGAGCTATAGCTCCACTGCTAGTTTTCTGGTGTTTAAATGGAGAAAAGAGTCTCACAGATTTTCCTTCCCAGGCTGACTTTGAACTGTGATCCTCAGATCTCAGCCTCCTGAGTAACTAGGATTTAATGAATTTATTATTATTATTATTTTTTAGTCTGGTATTGGGACCTGAACTCTGGGCCTGGGTGCTGTCCCTCAGCTCTTCAGCTCAAGGCTAGCACTTACTACTTGAGCCACAGCACCACTTCCAGCTTTTCTCTTTTTGCTTATGTGGTGCTGAGGAATCGAACCCAGGGCCTCAGGCATGCAAAGCAAGCGCTCTACCACTGAGCCACCTTCCCAGCCCAATTAATTATTATTTTTAACCTTTTCTTTTCTTTCCTTTTTTTGTGGGGGGGTGAGGGGAGGCTTGAACTCAGGGCTTTGAACTCTCACTTGAGCCATATCCTCATGTCTGGCTTTTGGGTGGTTAATTGAAAGATAGAGTTTCAGTGAACTTTTCTGCCTGATCTGCTTGAGCTGGCTTCAAACCATTATACTCAGGATTACAACTGTGATCCACCTGTGTCTGACTAAAACATTCTTGAATTTAAAAACATGTACTTCGGGGCTGGGAAGGTGGCTCAGTGGTAGAGTGCTTGCCTTGCATGTATGAAGCCCTGGGTTTGATTCCTCAGCACCACATAAGCAGAAAAAGCTAGAAGCGGCACTGTGGCTCAAGTGGTAGAGTGCTAGCCTTGAGCTGATAGAGCTGAGGAAAGGAGCACAGGCCCAGAGTTCAGGCCACATGACCAGACCAAAAAAAATTTTTTTTTAATTTTTGGCCACGTGCTGGTGACTCACACCTGTAATCCCAGTTATTTAAGAAGCTGAGATCTGAAGATTGCCATTTGAAGCCATGCTGGGCAGGTAAGTGTCAGACTCCAATTAATTAAAAAAAAAAAAAA
>NW_012268339.1:7366-8619 GCF_000151885.1 Dipodomys ordii
CGGGCGGTGGGGGAGGGGCGCCGCCCCGGGCCGTGGTGGGGACCCCGGTGGGCTGGGAAGAGCCGGCGAATGGGACTGGAGGGATTCCTGCCCGGAGTGGAGGCCGGTGCGGCCCGTCTCTCCCCGTCCTGGCGGAGTTCTGGTGTGTCATGTGGTCTTTGAACCTTCTGCCGGCCCGCATTTGGTGATGCTGAGTTAACTAACTAGACCGGGGGGCTCCGTGTCGCTGCTTGGAGGGTGAGTCCCCGCGTTGGGGAACGTCGGATCGCGGCGCTGTGTGGCTGAGGTGCTGTTTCCAAACAGTTCACACTTGAGGTTTTCATTGAACTCTTCAGACTTCGAATGTCGACTGTGCTTCTCCGGGCAGAACCTCCAACCCCACCCCGCCCCCTCGGGCTACACTTTGAAACTTGCTTTTTTCCCTTCTCTGGGGGGCCTCCAAGGTGGTGTCTCTGGGAGCGCTGAAGGCCGAGGTTTGGCCGACGCCGGTGGTTTCTCCAGAACTCCAGGTTTAAAATGTTGTTAGACCTCGGTCGAGGCAATTCCTGTTCTTTCAGAAGGACATTTTTCAACGGATATTTTTTTTAAAACCCCTCAAAATCTAGCCATGTCTCAGAGATGAAGTAGGTTATAATGCTAGTCTAGAGAGCAGATCTTCCAGACCCTGGTTCTAGCTTTTTCTCCCACTATGTTACAATTATTTTTTCCTAGGAATCATTTCATTTTAGAAGACCTAGTTTACTTTGCCAACCTTGGCTGTTTTCTTGCAAAATATACTGCATTCTTCATTAAAAAAAATCCCTATCTTGGGACTGGGAATGTGGCTTAGTGGTAGAGTGTTTGCCTAGCATGCATGAAGCCCTGGGTTCGATTCCTGTGATTCAAGTGGTAGAGTGCTAGCCAGGACTGGCCAAAAAAAAAAAAATCCGTGTAAAATCTGTATCTTTGATAGCCTTTTAAAAAGTTAATGGTACAGTGGTGTGTGTGTGTGTGTGTGAGAGAGAGAGAGAGAAAGAGAGAGAGAGAGAGAAGGGAGGGAGGGAGGAGAGGAAGACTCCCTGCTGTTCCTACATTTTTTTTTTGGTGGGGGAATTCATACTTGATTTTCTTATTTGTGAAAGGCAATATTGTGTTTTTTGTTTTTGTTTTTGGTTGAGCCACAGTGCCACTTCTGGCTTTTTCTATGTATGTGGTACTGAGGAATTGAACCAAGGGCTTCATGCTTGCTAGGCAAGCATTCTACCACTAAGCCA
>NW_012268340.1:0-1702 GCF_000151885.1 Dipodomys ordii
AAAAAAAAAAAAAAAAAGAACAGCCAGCTGCGGGCCAAGCCCTGGTGCCGGGACAAGGTTGTGGCGTGCAGCCCCTCTGCTGTCCTGACGCCCTGGGCCTGGACACGCCAAGGAGCTGGCTGGAACACGCAGGGAGGCACGGGCCGATGTGACCAGCACCACAGACTGGCTGCAGCCAGTGAAGCGGGATGGATGTCAGCATGTTACAGCGAGAGCCGCGGCTGGGCCCTGGGTCTCCTGGGCCTTACCCTGCCACCTCGCCCCAGGGCCTGGGCAGGGAGAGGCCCCAGCCCTTGCCTTGTCTTACAGGCCATGGCGACTACGCCTACCAGCAGTCATCTTACACGGAGCAGAGCTACGACCGCGCCTTCGAGGAGTCCACGCAGCACTACTACGAGGGCGGTAAGAAGACAAGGCCTGGCAACCATGCTGAGGCCTGCACTCCAGCTAGGACACCGGGCGTGTAGAAACATGAGGCCTGGAGATGGCACTAAGGCCTCCCACACCAGCTAGTGCCTGCCTGCACTGAGAGCCCCTAAGCCCCCAGCAGGTCATGTCCAGAGCAGTTGGTGTCGCCCGGTAAAATCAGGTTTTCCTCAGAAGCCAGGTTGGACTTTGTGAGTTTGGGAGACAGGTGTGGCTGGGTGTGGAGGGGGTTGTTGGGCACAATCTGCCGTCGGGTCCAGCTGAGCGGCCTGGGGCCTGAGCCGCTATCAGCCTCCTCGTCAGAGCCTCGCAGACGTGGTTGTTCAGCGGGAACGGAGGCACTCAGAGTCCTAAGCCGGGCAGGCATGTTTGTGTGTGACGTGGCCCCAAAAGGCCTGACTACCTGCAGGTCAGATCAGCGTGGCCCTTGGTCAGGGCTCGCAGGCTGCGTGTCTGACCCTGCGTGCCCCTGCACGGAGGCAGTGGCTGCTGGCGAGCTTGCTTCCACGCACCACTGCTGTGGTGAAAGTGTGCCCCCTCCCCGCCCCCGGCTGCCTCAGAGCCAGCTCACAGGACGGGGAGCAGGGGCAGGTACACGGTCGGGTCCCGGGCTAGTGGCAGCCGGGGCAGGACACGTCAGGTCCTGAGTGGATGGGCTTCCTGGGGAGAGGGGGCAACAAGGGCAGTCCCCACACAGAAGACCAACTCACAAGACGTGCAATCTCAGCGCCTCAAATCCGGGCCTCCTGGTCTAGGTGTCAGTGGAGGGGAGGTGTGGGGGGAAAGATACTAAATATTAAAGGCAACATTTTTGATAGCTTTTAAAAAATGTTACTACTTGTGGTTATAAGGCCTCTATTATGAAAGTGTAACCAGCCTAACCTTTGTTTTTTTCCTTTTGTGGTTGGTACTGGAGTTTGAACTCATGGTCTCATGCTTGCTCAGCAGTGCTCTGCCACTTGAGCCACTTCCAGCTCTGCTTTTTGCTGGTTAATTGGAGATGGATTTTTGTGGACTTTTTTCCCTGGGCTGGCTTTGACCTGTGATCCTCCAGCTCTCTCCAGTCTTCTGAATATCTAGGATTCCAGGAGTGAGCCAGCATGCCTGGGTCTGGTCTCATCTTCCCCATTGTCAGTGGACAGTCTGATGGTAGGGAGTAGTTCCACATTGTCTGCACCCATTGCCCTGGCTATCTTCAGAACTCTGCCTTACAGAACTGAGCTGCTCCCATTGTACCCCAGCTCCCAGGCCCCCACCACCCCGGCACCCAGCTCCC
>NW_012268340.1:3386-3707 GCF_000151885.1 Dipodomys ordii
CACACACACACACACAGCTGTCTCCTGTTCTCACACACACACACAGCCGTCTCCTCCTGTTCACACACACACATACACACACACAGCTGTCTCCTCCTGTTCTCACACACACACACACAGCTTTCTTCTCCTGTTCTCTCACCACACACACACATAGCTGTCTCCTCCTGTTCACACACACACACACAGCTGTCTTCTGTTCTCTCACACACACACACACACACAGCTGTCTCCTCCTGTTCTCTCTCACACACACACACACACACAGCTTTCTTCTCCTGTTCTCTCACCACACACACACATAGCTGTCTCCTCCTGTTC
>NW_012268340.1:3807-4207 GCF_000151885.1 Dipodomys ordii
TGGCTCAAGTAGTAGAGCACTAGCCTTGAGCACAGAGGCTCAGGACAGCACGTAGGCCCCGAGTTAAAGCCCCAGGACTGGCAAAAAAAAAAAAAATTTAATAAAAAAATATATTTTGACCTTTATGACCTTGACCAATTAACACTTTATAAGCTGTTGGACACACACACAGACAGATGTCTCCTGTTCTCACACACACACAGCTGTCTCCTCCTGTTCACACACACACACACACGCACAGCTGTCTCCTCCTGTTCACACACACATACACACACACACAGCTGTCTCCTCCTGTTCACACACACACACACACGCACAGCTGTCTCCTCCTGTTCTCTCACACACACACACGCACAGCTGTCTCCTCCTGTTCTCACACACACACACACAGCCGTCTCCT
>NW_012268341.1:0-893 GCF_000151885.1 Dipodomys ordii
GTGGCTCAAGTGGTAGAGCGCTAGCCTTGAGCTGAAGAGCTGAGGGACAGCATCCAGGCCCAGAGTTCAGGCCCCACGACGGGACCAAAAATAAATAAATAAATAAAATAAAAGCAATTGTGGCAAACAGCTACATAGCAGAACCTTGGCACTTTGGGCCATGCTGCAGCTGAGCGCGTGAGGATTAGCTACGCAGGGCAGCCACCACCATCCTCAGCCTCCAAAATGCTTTCCATGTGCGGGTCTGGAACTGTGTCCTCATTAACCCCAGCTTCTCACCTGGCCCCAGGCCCCTGCGACCACCTCTGGCTCTCTGTGGCTGTGGTCTAGTGAGCGGATTCAGGTCCTTCTTCATCCCTGGAACCCTTTGTTCTTGGTCTTTGTTTGTGTCTGGTTTATTTCACCAAGCAGAGAGACCTCATTGGGTTATGTGTCAGAATTTCCTTTCCAAGGTGGAGTCATATTCCACTGCTTGTACAGAGCACACACAGCTCATCCAGGCGTCTGTTGATGGATATTTGGGTTGCTTCCATCTTGGGTTCTTGGGAGTGACGCTGTTGTGGACCTGGCTGGACTGTATGGTGACTTGGAACCGGTGTAGAATATCCTGGCTGAGCGTTCTGGTCCACCTGACTGCAGATGCCGATGCCTGCTTGTCCACTGTTGGCTTCCTAAGGACAAAGGGACAGCTGTGAGCAGACACTGCGTGCCTGGGCACCCTGCGCCCGGCCATCACCTGACATTTGTAGACATGCCGTGGACACGCCCCTGGGTCCCTGAGTCCTGACTTCCCGTGGTGTCTGCGGGGTGCTGGTGTCAGGCGTGCTCAGTCTGCGGGGTGCTGGTGTCAGGCGTGCTCAGTCTGCGGGGTGCTGGTGTCAGGCGTGCTCAGT
>NW_012268341.1:943-1837 GCF_000151885.1 Dipodomys ordii
TGCGGGGTGCTGGTGTCAGGCGTGCTCAGTCTGCGGGGTGCTGGTGTCAGGCGTGCTCAGTCTGCGGGGTGCTGGTGTCAGGCGTGCTCAGTCTGTCAGCGGTGGGAACGTTGCAGTGGGTTTGTCAGGCAAGGATGATCATTGTGGATGAAATTTGCCTGGTTCAGACTCCTGTGCTGAGGACTTGGTCTCCTTCCATGCTGGGGTTGGAGCGTCCCCCTGGCTGTGACCACTAGAGGGCACGAGGCTGCCGCTCCCAGTGGCAGGAGGGCGCAGCCCAGGCCATGGCTAAGGTGATTTTGAAGAGAACTGCTCAGGGAGTGCGGACCGACCACTGACCGAAAGCCTCCCCCCCCCCCCCCCCGCCAGCTCCTGCCAAACCCTTTGCACTGCTTTTCAGGATTTGGCCTAGAGAACAAGCATGGAGGAGAGGAAGCCTCCGAGCCCCTCTGCTGTCTCCAGCCCCTGCCCCTCTCTGGGTGTGACTGTGGGTCTCAGAGACACGGGGGCCCTGGGGCCTTGCCACTCCCCTGAAGCAGATGGCGGCTCGTCTGTCTTGGCCGCATCTGGTGGCCCTGGCTTTCTGCTCCTGGCGCTCTCTGTTTGGTCCCCACCTTCTCCTCTGTCCATTCACCAGGACTGTGCACCTGTCCCCACCTGCCCATGGGTGGGAGGCTTCTGCTCCTCTGCTAGGCGCTGTCTCTGTTGGGGGCCTCTCAGGACCAGCTCAGGGGTGTCCTGCACAGCACCCCGCCCCCGGCACTGGGGGCCGAGCGCCTCTAGAGGCGCTGCCTGGGGCCTCGGGCCCGCCCAGCCCTGCCCCGCAGGGCCCAGCCCTGCCCCGCAGAGCCCAGCCCTGACCCACAGGGCCCTGCCCTGCCCCGCAGAGCCCAG
>NW_012268341.1:3197-5199 GCF_000151885.1 Dipodomys ordii
TCAGGCCAGGTCCACGCCACGGCCACCTCAGGCCAGGTCCACGCCACGGCCACCTCAGGCCAGGTCCACGCCACGGCCACCTCAGGCCAGGTCCATGCCACGGCCACCTCGGGCCAGGTCCACGCCACGGCCACACGAGCCAGGTCTGTGGCACACCACCATGAGGCAGGTTCACACCACGACCACCGTGCGGTACCCATCGTTTTTCCATCAGACGGGACAGAGGCCATGTGTCAGCACGGGGGGATTCCTGTGCTCACCAGCCAGAGTGACTGACTTAGGTGTTAGCCTGGCCCTTGCTCATTTCCCGCCCACGTGTATAAATTTATAGGAGGCTGAGGGAGGCAGCGGTCTCACCAGTATTTGATGACTCGTTCAGCAGTTTTGCCCTTGGAGTTTTGCTTACGACATGCTCTTACAGAGACGAGAGTGA
This sequence comes from Dipodomys ordii, assembly GCF_000151885.1. Classification (NCBI taxonomy): domain Eukaryota; kingdom Metazoa; phylum Chordata; class Mammalia; order Rodentia; family Heteromyidae; genus Dipodomys; species Dipodomys ordii. Next base: position 3,631 of record NW_012268341.1, read on the forward strand.
CATTGTTTCGGACGGGCCGGGGGAGGGGGCTACCCCACATGTCCATCAGCAGGCAATTCTTCGGCTGCCGTTCCACACCGTGTGCAGAGCCTCAGGGGGTGGACGCAGGAGCCACGGCTAAGTCAGGTGTCATGATGACGAGGCACGGGACACTCAGTCGGCTCAGAGTTGGGAACGCGTTTCTGACTGTGTGTGTGAGGGTGTTTCTGGAAGAGGTGAGTAGGACCGCTCGCCCGGGAGGCCTCGATGAAGCAGGACGGCAAAGCCAGGCATCTTCGGTTCCTTTGAAGGTGGCAGATGCCCAGTACTTGAGCCCTGGCCACTTTGGGAAAGGTGGACAGGGACATGCGTGCTGAGCATTCAATCAGCCTCGTGTCTGAGCCTGGAGTTGTGTGGGGCTCGCTCCTTGCGGGGCGGGGCGGGTCCACCGCAGCCACACAGCTCCCCAACACATTTCTGAGCACGTCCCCAAAACTTGTGGGCAAAGGGAGGAAACGTGCATCTTATGTGTTGACATTAAGGTCAAAGCAAAGGCAAAGGCTGGGTAGCAAAACAAAACATAAACATGAAGAGAGTTATAGGCAGAATGAATCGATCAAGCATAGGAGGAAGAACATAATAAAAGAGAGTAGACATTAATAGAATAGAAAACAACATACAAGAGAAAAGGTCAACAAAAACAAAAGGTGCTTCTTAAAACATGGAAATAGAATGAACAAACCTCCTGAGGCTCATCAGATAGAAAGGTGGAGACTGTCTGTGTAGGACTCCTCCACCAGTTCTGCTGCTCGGAACCAACTTCCGGTACTAAGGGTACTAATTCCAGCATGAGCCGGGACGGGTGCACAGTGAACATCTTCATGCTAATGAATTTGAATACTTATGTGAAGTGGTATTTATGCTTTTTTTTAAAAAAAGAAAAGGTCAAGAAAATTATAGCTTGCCAAGAGTAACAGCAGGAAAATAGAAGGTTCTATAAGCATAAAAGAAATGAAATCAGTAGAAAAAAATCCCCAAGTAAAGCAATAGGCCAAGCTAGGTGCCACGAGCTCACGCCTGTAATCCTCAGGAGGCTGAGATCTGAGGATTGAGGTTCAAAGGCAGGAAAATCCATGAAACTCTTATGTACAATAAACTACTCAGAAAAAGCCAGAAGCTGTGGCTCAGGTACAGCACCCAGCCCCAAGTTCAAGCACCAGGACTAGCAAAAAAAAAAAACACCAAAAAAACACCAAAAACCAAGAAGGCAATAGGCTAGCTGTTCATAGATGATGAGTTCTATTAGCATATGAGAATAATTTTGGAAGTGGCGCTGTGGCTCAAGTGGTAGAGCACTCACCTGCAGCTGAAGAGCTGAAGGACAGCGCCCAGGCCCAGAGTTCAAGCCCCACGACCAACAAAAAAATAAGTTTCTTCTAGGCACCAATGGCTCACAACTGTCATCCTAGCTACTCAGGAGGCTGAGATCTGAGGATTGAGGTTCAAAGCTAGCCTGGACAGGAAAGTCCATGAGACTCTTATCTCCAATTAACCACCAGAAAACCAGAAGTGGTGCTGTGGCTCAAGTGG
>NW_012268342.1:0-468 GCF_000151885.1 Dipodomys ordii
CTTCTCAAAAGCAAGAGTCTATTTCAAAAACCCCTGAAACTGACCAGCTCCATTCTTTCAAGGCCAACTATACCTGGGGAAAATTTGACATTTCATGGAAACTTACCTAGATGTAGTGAAGGCCAACCCTTTGAGATGAGCAATAAGCATTAATCACAGCCAGGCGAAATATCTGGTGGTATTGCAGAAGACCACTGTTGAAGATATTATTAGCCAACTGGAGTGGAATCTGTGCTTTGGTTCAATTGGCCAACCCACACCTGACCATTCTCAAACACCTTAAATTAGGTAAGCAGAGACTTCATACTAAGTCATTCAAAAATCATATTTACAAATATGCTATTTAGGAGCCCCTAAAAATTTCCCAAAGAGCTTAAATCTAGAAACCAGATATAGCAGTTCAAATTAGTTTTATTCTGTTGATCTCCATAATCGAATATCCCAATATGTGCTTTTATTTATCAGCAG
>NW_012268342.1:5023-5985 GCF_000151885.1 Dipodomys ordii
AGTTATTATTGCTATTACATTAAAAAACTTCCTATAGGATTACTTTTTCCTGTATATTTAAAAGAATATTATGTAACTTTGAAAGTTTTATAAAAGGAAAAACCAGCAAGTAGAGGAAACATGGGAATGATGAGTACATGTTTTTGGAATAGTTCTATAATAAGCCAGTCAAGATTGTTTCAAGGGCTGGGAAGGTAGCTCAATGGTAGAGTTCTTGCCTTGCATGAATGAGGCTTTGGGTTCAATTCATCAGCACCACACAAGCAGAAAAAAAGCCAGAAATGGTGTTGTGGCTCAAGTAGTAGAGTGCTAACTTTGAGCTGAAGAGCTGAGGGGCAGTGCCCGTGCCCAGAATTCAGGCCCCATTACCGACAAAAAGAAAAAAAGTTTCAAACAGCCGTGGGTGAGGAAAATGGGGTGGGGCGAGGGATGATTTAACATCAAACAATTGTGTAAAACTAACAAAATTTTTAATGGAAGGGCTGTTGTCAGACCTTATCAAGCATGAATGTCAGAACTTTGATCGCCAGAACAAGATCAGCCTGGATATGTCATAACCTTCTTTTTTTCTGTATGTTTTTTATTGCAAAAATGATGGGCAGAGCAGTTACAGTTACATGAGCAAGATAATGAGTACATTTATTATTATAAAGATAAACTCTGTTTGTACCCTGGATCTTCCAGGGTAATTGAAGAGGTGGGAACCACATGACCTCAGTGGAGCCAGGCCCACTACTTAATCATTCAGCTCAAACCTGCCAAATACTAATGAGCAAAGTTGGATCATCATAGGAAAAAATACAATCCAAAAGCAACTTATTTAAGTCTTAGAAAGGTGTCTGATATTGCAGATGACCAGTATTGGAGTATAAAAAGATTATAATTTCATCTTCCTTCATCCTTCTCCTCATCCATTTACTTTGAATATATATGAGGCAGATATGGGACCCCAAGTGATAATT
>NW_012268342.1:12969-15006 GCF_000151885.1 Dipodomys ordii
CACCACATCTATGCATGTGTATACATATGCAGATATATAGACTTAAAAAGAAAGAAAGGTGAAAATATAATGCAAAGAAAAAGGAGAATACACTTAAAGTAACTTTCCAAGTAAGTAGGAAGATTCAGAAGAAATGGATGAATTCCTACATGAATTTGAGTTGCCAAATTTAACCAAAATTAAATACACTACTTAAATGGATATTTAACAAGCATTGAGACCCAACTAGTCATAAAATCCTACAATAAAGAAAAGCCCAGTTTTTGATGTATGAAGTAGGAAATTTTATTACTATAAAATAACTAACACCTATAACCCTCATAGTTTTTAAATAAATAGAAATGGAAGGGATGTATTACACTCATTCCCAAAAGAGAATTCCAACAACAAAAAAGAATTATAGACCAATCTTTTTGATGAACTTAGGCACAAAAATTCTCAATAAAATATTTACAAATCAAATTCAACTTCACATTAAAAGATCATAAAACATGATCAAGCATATTGGTTTCTATCCTGAAAAAAAGAAATTCTCACCATATAGAAATCAAACATAATGCAGGACTTAAACAGAATCAAGGTTTAAAAAATAGCATGATTACTTTAACTTATCCAGAAAAGCTTTTGACAAAGTTCAACATCCTTTTTATGATACAAATTCAAATGAGGCCTGGGAATGTGGCTCAGTGATAGTGTTCACTTAGCATGCATGAAACCCCAGGTTTGATTTCTCAATAACACATAAACAGAAAAAGCTGGAAGTGGGGCTGTGGCTCACATAGTAGAGTGCTAGTCTTGAGCAAAAGAAGCTCAGGCACAGTGCCTAGGCCCTGAATTCAAGTCCTACAACTGGCAAAAATAAATAAAATTGCAATAACTAGTATATGTTTGAGACAAGCAGAAACGGTCAAATAAGTTGATGTTAGGAGAAATGAACCCCAAGATAAGTATTCAAATGTTTTTTTTTCTTTCTTGCCATTGTTTCTAACATATTTATAAGATGATTTTTTTATTGTGAGAATACCGTACAGAGGAGTTACAATTACATGGACAAGATAACGAGTAGATTTCTTAACAAGCATTGTTGTCTCCTCTTTCTTTCCCCTTCCCATCCCTTCCCATAATTCCCCACAACCCCTACCTATTCTCCCACTCCCCCACCAAAGTTATGAAATTCGTATTTGACATAACGACTTGTACATTTCATTGTCGCAATGGGTACACCTGTATCCCTAGTTAAACCATTTCTTTTTGTCCTTCCCCTCCACAAATTATACTAACATCAAATACAGTGAAAGCAGGGGTCATACCGTGGGGAAGAGACATACAAAGCAACATAGAAATCATCTAATAAATATGTTAGAAACAATTTCATGAACGAAAAAAAAAACATTTGAATTCTTATCTTGGGGTTAATCCCCTTAGCATCAACTTATCTGACCTTTTCTGTTTGACTCAGACATATACTAGTTATTTCACCAATAAAACAGTAGAGGGCAGGAACTTGAATGGAATGGAGTGGGATCAAGGGCAAAGGGGAAGAAGAATGAAGCTGAGAAAAGGAGAATGCAGATAAGAATTCAATGCAAAGCCAGGTGCTGGTGGCTCACTCCTGTAATCCTAGCTACTCAGAAGGCTGAGATCTAAGGGTCTCAGTTCAAAGCCAGCCTGGACAGGTAAGTCTGTGAGACTGTTATCTCCAACAAACCACTAGAAAACTGGAAGTGGCACTGTGGCTCAAGAGGTAGAGCAATAACCTTGAGCTGAAAAGCACAGGGACAGCACCCACACCCAGATTATGAAGAGTGCACAGAGTGGGTAGGGATGGATAGTGAGAATGTTTTAAGGGATGACATTGATCAATTTGCATTGTATTCATAACCTGCTTTTTTAAATGGCAATTCTTTTGTACAACTGCTTAAACATTAAAAATTGGGAAACAAAATTAATGATTGAATGGTAAAGTAGGTCTTCTCTGGGTATGGGTACTCATGGGATAGAGAGAAAAAACACAGTTAAAGTGGGAAAATATAGTAG
>NW_012268343.1:0-548 GCF_000151885.1 Dipodomys ordii
CGCGGCCGGCACCGCCCCGCGCGGCCCGGGCCGACCCCGGGAGCTGTCCCCGCATTAAACCGCATGTTACGCTCCACTCCGTGTCCCCTTGGTGGCCGCGTAGGGGCGGTGGGGGTCGGGGTGCCTGGCCCCTCGCCCCGCCGTGTCTGGGGTAGGTCCCCGCGTCTGCCGGACAGGTACCCCAACTCTGATGGTGCAAATTTTAGCTGCACGGAGAGGGGTGGAAAGGCCTGAGGCCACTCAAAGCAGTTCCCCCATCTCCCACAGCTCTAGGGCCTCTCCAGGAAGCCAGACCTCTGCAGGAATTTGGGGTGTCTGGGCGGAGCCATTCTGAAAGATAACCCCATACTTGCTGGGCGCCAGTGGCTCACGCCTGTCATCCTAGCTACTGAGGTGCCTGAGATCTGAGGATCACGGTTCAAAGCCAGCCCAGGGCAGGAAAGTCCATGAGACTCTTCTCTCTAATGAACCACCGTAATACCAGAAGTGGTGCTGTGGTTCAAGTGGTAGAGTGCCCCCCTTGAGTTGAAGAGCTGGGGGACAGCGCC
>NW_012268343.1:598-2086 GCF_000151885.1 Dipodomys ordii
TTTTTCTTTTTGCTTATGTGGTGCTGAGGAATCAAACCCAGGGCCTCATGCATGCAAGGCAATCGCTCTACCACTGAGCCATGTTCCCAGCCCCCTTTGTTTTGTTTTTAATCTCATATTTTTTGCCCAAGCCAGCCTGGACCATAATATCCCTACTTACATTTTCACATAGCTGGGATGTCAGGCATGTACAGCCATAGCAAGCTTATTGGTTGAGATGGAGTCTTGTTCACTTTTTGCCTGGGCTGCCCTCCTCGCATCTCCTCCCGATTCCTGTGTATGGGTAGCTGGGGATGCAATAGTGAGCCTCAGGGGGCTGGGAAGGTGGCTCAGTGGTAGAGCGCTTGTCGTGCATGCATGAAGCCCTGGTTTCGATTCCTCAGCACCACATAAGCAAAAAGAAAAAGCCGGAAGTGGCGCTGTGGCTAACGTGGTAGAGCACTAGCCTTGAGCTGAAGAGCTGAGGGACAGCGCCCAGGCCCAGAGTTTAGGCCCCAGACCGGACCCAAAAAAACAGTGAGCCTCTGCTTCAGGCCAGAATGTTTTTTGTTTTGGTTTTTGTTTTGTTGCTGGTCCTGTGAGCCTAGGCGCTCAAGCACTGAGCCATACTCTCCCAACCCTTAAATGCACTTTTGACAGGTTTATCACCAAGGACACCCATATTGCTGTCGTCCTCCTCTTTGAGGGCACAGTGAGATCACTGAGGAGCTCTCTCAGGACACGCGGTTGGGAAAGGGGTGTGGACTTTCCACTTAGCTCCTTTATGTGTCTCCTCCCCCCCCACCCCCCCAGGACCCAGCTGCTCACTGCTCCTATGGTGATCGCTGTCGCTTCCTGCATGACGTGGCCCGCTACCTGGAGACCAAGCCAGCGGACCTGGGTCCCCGCTGTGTGCTCTTTGAGACCTTTGGCCGCTGCCCCTATGGTGTGACCTGTCGCTTTGCAGGTGCGCACCTGGGGCCTGAGGGCCAGAACCTGGTGCGTGAGGAGGGCGTGGCATGCACAGTGTACGCCCAGCGCGTGCGCAATGGCCTGGACAAGGCCCTGCAGCAGCAGCTGCGCAAGCGCAAGGTCAGCTTTGAGCGCGCTGAGCAGGCCTTGTTGCAGCTCAGCCAGGAACCCCCTCCTGCCCCCACCCCCCTCATCACCTCGGCCACCAGCGCCCCAGAGAACAACAGCTGTGACACTCAGCCAGACCCTGCGGGGCTGGGGGCTGGCACCCCCCCCAGCAGCCCGGAGCGGACCTGTGGGCCCTTGACGGACGAGGATATCATCCGACTGCGTCCCTGTGAGAAGAAGCAGGTATAGGCTCTCTGTGGGGTTTACCTCTCCGGCTTCCCTGACTGACCAGCAAGGGGCACTGGGATTGGTGTTTTGATGCTTAAACAGAAGCTCTGCTAGCCGGGCGCTGGTGGCTCACGCCTGTAATCCTAGCTATTCAGGAGGCTGAGATCTGAGGATCACGGTTCAAAGCCAGCCCGGGCAGGA
>NW_012268343.1:8216-14280 GCF_000151885.1 Dipodomys ordii
AGGGACAGCGCCCAGGCCCAGAGTTCAGGCCACATGAAAGAGAGAAGAAAAAAAAAAAAAAAAGACTGCAGCATCTGTTTTGGTTTGGTTTGGTTGGTCCTGGGGTTTGAACTCGGGGCTTCAGCACTGTCCTTGAACTCTATCGTAAGTGGCGCTGTGGCTCAGTGTGGTAATGCTCAAGCCAAGGCTAGCCCTGCTTCTGTTTGTCTGGTGGTTCATGGGAAACAAGAGTCTCACAGCCTTTCCTGCCCGGGCTGGCATTGAACGGCCATCCTGAGATCTCGGCCTCCTGAGTTAGCTAGGATGACAGGCGGGAGCCGCCGGTGCTGGCTCAGCATCTGCTTTGCCGTCACTGTTCCCTGAATAACACGCAGTGCACCCTGGGAAGAGGCAGGTCCTTGGCTGCCACCCAACACCGCCATTGCACAGAAGGGGCAGGGGCGTCTGGGTGCGGGAGCCGGGGGGCTTGGGGAGAGTCCGGTGGCAGAGGTCGCCACAGAGCGCACCTGGGCTTCCATGCTCCCTCTCCCTTGCCCTGCGGTGTGGGGGCTGCAGTGGTGTGCGTGCATACGTGTGCTGTGTGTGCATGGGGGGGACTTGTTGCTGGAAGACAAGCCGGCTTCCTGAGGCTGGGGTGACAGGCCCGTGTCTCCACGCCTGGCTGTAGGTGTCTTGTGTTTGCACTTCCTCTCACTACCAAGCCTGCCTGACACACACACTCCTATGCGTCCTGCAGAACCTGCCAACCACCTATGTTCATGTGAGCATCAGGCCTGGGGGGTGTCCTGACGTCACAGCTCTAAGCCTCTCTAGGTGGCTGTATTTGGGGACAGGCACTGAAGTGTCCTAAAGGAAAAATGGGATCAGAAAGGTTCCCCAACCTTGGAGGACTGCCCCCCCCTTCATCTGAGCAGAGGCAAGCACTCAGGAGACCATGGACAGGGAAATGCCCCACACCAGCCCTGCCCACGCAGGCCAGCCCTGCCCACGCAGGCCAGCCCTGCCCACGCCGGGCCTCGGCGAAGCTGGGGGGGAGGGCGGGAGGGGCCATGTGCATGGGGGTCAGGAGGGAGGCTGGGGGGGGTACAGGGCCCAAGGCGGGGGGCCTCACAGTTCCACCACCGGTTTCCATGGGGCGTTGAAGTAGACCAGGCGGGGACAGCCCAGCTCCTTATACGGGTAAGTCACGAACAGGTCGTTGGTGGCCTTGTGACCCAGGAAGTTGGGGTCATAGGACTCCCTTGGGAAGACAGAGCAGGGATGTGTTGGGAGAGGTGCACCCCACCTCCCCGCCCCAGGGCCCACCCACAGCACCCCAGCTCTCCCGGCCACCAGGGGTCATGTCGCTCAAGGGGAGGTGGCCCTGGGGGAGGGGCAGTGAGAACTGGGTCTGCTGGACCATTTTGTGGGGTCCGGCTGGCTAGACCACGCTACCTGGGCATTTGCTCCAAGGTGCTTTAGATGTTTCTCTGTTTTTGTTTTTGTCAGTTGTGGGGCTTGAACTCTGGGCCTGAGCGCTGTCCTTGAGCTCTTCAGCTCAAGGTGAGTGCTCTACCACTTGAGCCACAGCACCACTTCCAGTTTTCTGGTGGTTATTGGGGATAAGAGTTTCACAGATTTTCCTGCCCAGGCTGGCTTTGAACTGCGATCCTTAGATCTCAACCTCCTGAGTAGCTAGGATTACAGGTGTGAGCCACCAGTGCCCAGCTTTTATTATTATTATTGTTGTTGTTGTTATTTGTTGATCCCGGGGCTTGAACTCAGGGCCTGGGCACTGGCTCTGAGCCTCTCATTGTTCAAGACTAGCATTCTACCACCTGAGCCACAGCACCAATCCAGCTTTTTCTGATAAATTTATTGGTGTCTTACGGACTTTTCTGCCCAGGCTGGTTTGCAGCTATGAACCTCGGATCTCAGTTTCCTGAGTAGCTATTCCTGAGTAGGATTACAGGCGTGAGCCACCAGTGCCCAGCCTGTGAAGTGTTTTATTTTTGGTGCCAGTCCTGGGGTTGGAACTCAGGGCGCTGTCACTGAGCTTTTCCACTCAAGACTAGCACTCTACCACGTGAGCCACAGCTCCACTTCTTTTTTTTCTTTGGATGGTTAATTGGAATTGAGAGCCTCACAGACTTTCTTGCTTGGGCTGGTTTTGAACTGGGATCTTCAGATCTCAGCCTCCTGAGGAGCTGGGATTACAGGTGTGAGCCACCAGCTCCTTCACTAACCACCATCCCCAGGCTCCCTCCTCGAGACCTGCTGTGGGTCCGGTGGGGACGCGCAGGGCGTAGCTGTGCTGAGCGGCTGTGGTGCACCAGCGCTCTGCAGGGAGGCAGAATGTGGTCTGAGTCCTGGGGCCCAGTCTGCACACATCTGGGGACATGCACGGACTTGTCAGGCCCGAGGCTGGACACCACCCTGCCGGCATGTCTGAGGGACCCGCGCAACCCGCAGTTTTTCTGTCTGGTGAGGGACCTGGAACCACGAACCCTGGAATGAATTCCTCTAGGATACTAAGGGATGACTGTAGATGTAAGGACAGACAGACAAGAGATGGGAATGGCTTCGACTGCACAGGCCCCTGGGCAGGAGAGGGCAGGCCAGTGTTCGTTCTGTTCTGGCCAGCAACTGACGGGACAAGCCCACTCACAGTATGGCGGGAACCTGGCTTAACTCAGAGTCCATGGATTTGGACTGAGTCTGGGCGCCGTCCCTGAGCTCTTCAGTTCAAGGCTAGTGCTCTACCACTTGAGCCACAGAGCTGCTTCTGGTTTTCTGGTGGTTTATTAGTGATAAGAGTCTCACGGACTTTTCCTGCCCTGGTTGGCTTTGAACCGCAATCCTCAGATCTCAGCCTCCTGAGTAGGTAGGATGACAGGTGTGAGCCTCCAGCACCGGGCCCATGGATTTCAATGTTATTCTCATTCAAAGAAGCAAATAAACACAAAACACTTACATAGCTGAGGGCTTGGCCCACGCAGCAGAACCTGCGCCTGGCAGAGGTGAGGTGCTGAGTTCAAACCCCAATACCACAAAAAAATAAACTCACAAACACATATATAGCCAGGCGCTGATGGCTGTCATCCCAGCTACTGAGGAGGCTGAGAGCTGAGGATCTGTTTGAAGCCAGCCCACACAGGAAAGTCTGTGAGACGCATAATATCAAATGAATCAACCACCAAAAAAAGCCAGAAGTGGAGCTGTGGCCTAAGTGGTAGAGTGCTAGCCTTGAGGGAAAAAGTCCAGGGACAGCACCCAGGCCCTGAGTTCAAGGCCAGGACACACACACACACACACACACACACACACACACACGCCGCCTGCACCTGCAGCAGCAGCAGGCCAGGTCAATGTAGACCCTCCTCCAGACTAGGCACAAGGCGGGGGACTGGGGTGGCAGGGGCTTCCCAGTGCTGCACATCCCAGGCTGCCCCAGAACTCCAGATCTTCCTGCCTGCACCTCCCGGTGGCTGGGACCACAGGCATGCACCGCAGAGCCCATCCCTACCTCATCCCCACTCAGGGCAGATGCTCGGTGAGCACAGCCATCCTGCCATCCTACTCCCTCACATCCTCCGGGGCCAATGGGAGCGCTGGGCTGGGGCGGAGGCCCCGTGGGAGGGGAAGCGGTGGGGGGGGCCTGGGGGAGGGCGCCGGCTCACTTTTCCACGATGTAGGTATAGTTCTTCTGCAGTTCCACTGCGTTTAGGATGCCCTTGGAGCAGGCAGAGACTTTGCTGAAAGAAAGAAGAGTGAGGAGCGGCCTGGCCCCGTGAGGAATGGACACGCCGGAGCTGGAGGGGAGGAGGGTGGGGACCCCAGGCCTCCCAGCTGCTTTGGGAGGGAAGGGGAGAGAACACAGAGGGGAGGGGAGGGGAGGGAAGGGGAAGGGGGTTCTAGCTCCATACACTGCCAGTACAGGATTCCCAGTCTTCCTTTTTTTTTTTTAATGGGCCTGGATGCTGTCCCTGAGCTCTTCAGCTCAAGGCACTCTACTGCTTGGCCCACAGCGCCACTTCTGGTTTTCTGGTGGTTTATTGGAGATAAGAGTCTCACAGAGCTGGGCGCTGGTGGCTCACGCCTGTCATCCTAGCTACTTAGGAGGCTGAGATCTGAGGATCGCAGTTCAAAGCCAGCCCAGGCGGAAAAATCCATGAGACTCCTTTCTCCAATAAACCACTAGAAAACCGGAAGTGGTGCTGTGGCTCAAGTGGTAGAGCGCTCGCCTTGAGCTAAAGAGCCTGAGGGACAGCGTCCAGGCCCAGAGTTCAAGCCCCATGACTGCCCCCCTGCAAAAAAAAAAAAAAAAAAGAGTCTCACGGAGTTTCTTGCCCAGGCTGGCTTTGAACTGTGATCTTCAGATCTCAGCCTCCTGAGTAGCTAGGATTACAAGCATGAGCCACCGGTGCCCAGCTTTCATCCTATTTATTTTGTGCCTGTGCTGGGGCTTGAGCTCAGATTCTCATACTCTTGCTCAACTTTTTTTTTTTTGGTTAAGGCTGGCGATCTACCACTTAAGCTATACCTTCACTCCTGGTATTTTTTGTTTGTTGGTTTGTGTTTTGGCTATGTGGTTTGAAATTGGGGCCTGGGCGCTGTCCCTCAGCTCTTCAGCTCAAGGCTAGCGCTCTACCACTTGGAGCCACAGCCCCACTTCCAGTTTTCTGGTGGGTCATTGGAGAGAAGAGTCTTAAGGCCTTTCCTGCTCGGGCTGGCTTTGAACCTCGATCCTCAGATCTGAGCTTGTTGAATAGCTAGGCTGACAGGCGTGAGCCACGGGGCATCTGGCTGGAATCCACTGTTCATTTTGGTTACTTGTGTGCTTGCAGCAGGCCTGGCTTCCTGCACTGATAACTCCTTCCATCAGACCATTGATTTGATACTTTTGTTTCCAGTGAAGAACCCGAGTTGATAAGTGTGTTTTATGTGTTTGATACAGGGTTTTGGAGTGTGGCCCAAGCTGGCCTTCCTGATCCTTGGCCTCCGGCTCCATGCCCTGGGTGCCGGGTGCCAGGGTGGCAGCTGCAACATTGTGCTTTGTTTGCATCGTTTTTCATGGCCTACTGCTCCCCCCTCTCCCCCCCAGCAACACGTCGGCTGGCGGTCGAAACCCCCCCCCCCCCCCCCCCCGCCGCCATGTCCCCACCCTGAGTGCTTCCCAGGTGACAGTGGTGAGGTGGGCGGGTGTCCCGTACGCTCTCTTGGCCCGGGGTTGGGGGTGGGGTAGAGGTTCTTGGGGCCTCCATGAACATGGGGAGTGGGGTATCTTTTTTGTTTTTGTCGAATGCTGTCCCTCAGCTCTTCAGCTCAAGGTGAGCACTCTACCACGTGAGCCACAGCGCCACTTCTGGTTTTTTGGTGGTTTATTGGAGGTAAGAGTCTCATGGACTTTCCTGCCCCGGCTGGCTTTGAACTGCGATCCTCAGCTCTCAGCCTCCTGAGTAGCTGGGATGACAGGTGTGAGCCACCAGCGCCCGGCTTCTAGGGGTATCTTTTAACTCTTCAGGTGGTAAAGTGTAACAGCAACTAACTGAGGTGGGAGTGTTGGGGAGACCCAATTTGAGGAGGCTGGAATGCCCCCACCCCCGTGTAAAATATTCTCACCTCGGTGAATCACAGCTTCCTTGAGTGTGCAGTGTCCCTCCCCCCCCCCCCATTCCACACACACACTGGGGCCTGCAGAGGCCAGGTGCCAGCCTTCTCAGCCTGCACTTTCTGGGGTATGTGGATACAGGAAGCAAACAGCCCCCTTCAGATTTTTTTTTTTTTTTTTTTTAGCAAGGGATTCAAACTCCTGTCAAGGCACCAGCGGCTCACCCCTGTAATCACAGCGACTCAGCCTGAGATCTGAGGATCAAGGTTAGAAGCTAGCTAGCCAGGGGGGGCTGGGAAGGTGGCTCAGTGGTAGAGCACTTGCCTTGCATGCCAGAGGCCCTGGGTTCGATTCCTCAGCACCACATACGCAAAAAGAAAAAAGCTGGAAGTGGCGCTGTGGCTCAAGTGGTAGAGTGCTAGCCTTGAGCTGAAGAGCTGAGGGATGAGGGACAGCGCCCAGGCCCAGAGTTCA
>NW_012268344.1:0-1292 GCF_000151885.1 Dipodomys ordii
AGCGCTCTACCACTTGAGCCACAGCGCCACTTCCGGCTTTTTTCTTTTTGCTTATGTGGTACTGAGGAATCGAGCCCAGGGCCTCAGGCATGCAAGGCAACCGCTCTACCACTGAGCCACCTTCCCAGCCTCAGACATTCTTTTGCGCTCCTCCCCCCTTTTTTTTCCAGTGCTGAGAATGCACCCAGATTGTTGGGCATGCTGAAATACATCCCTACCTCCTTTTGCCTCTTTTTTTTTCTTTTTTTCAATGTGTACCAGTATTATGGTTTGAAACTCAGAGCTCCAGGCTCTCACTTGGGTTTTTCACTCCAAGCTAGTGCTCTATCACTTGAGCCAATTCCAGTTTGTTTTGTTTTGAGTCAGTTGGGGGTAAGAGTCTGATGGACTTTCCTGCTCATGCTGGCTTCAAACCAGGATCCTCAGGTTTCAACCTCCTGAGTTGCTGGGATTACAGGTGTGAGCAACAATGTCCAGCTGCTTTTGCCTCTTTTAACTCCTACATAGGGACATATGACTTCATTTGTATCCCTAAGGCCAACTGAAAAAAAAAATGTCTGCAAGACTGTAGGAGAGTGGGTTTGGGAGGAGGGAGAGAGTCCAGGACTCCCAGCAGGACCCAATTCCTGCAGCCATGAGAGAGGGCAAAGGTCACCTTTCCTGGGTAAGGAGAGCTGACCCTGCATACACTGTCCTGGAGCCTAGAAGGCTTCCTCTCCAGGCCTCCGCTCACTGTACTGGGAAGCCCCAGACCTCACAAGATCACACAGATACTTGAGGCACTGGGGGGAAGGAGGAGGGACAGGGTGGGGAGGTAGAATCATGTCTGTCATGTTTCAGGTTGGCTGTTTATCTCTGGGCCTCAAATCCTGGGTTATCTCAGTCCCCCAAGGACACCCAGGACTTAGGGTGGAGCCAGCCCTGACCACCAGGCTGAATTCTCTGGGAGGACAGCCCTTTCTCCACCTGCCCTGACACGCTTTAGACTTGGCTTGGTCTAAGGCATGGTTTTCTCTGAAGGACAAGAGAAAGCTTGGCTTGCTGGGGTGGAGGAGGGCGGAGGGGGGTGGAGGGTGGCTCAGTGGTAGAGCACAGTCCATGCTTAGCATGCACCAGGAATGCCTTGATAAGAAATCAACCATCAAAACTCAGCATGTGGGTTGGGAAAGTGGCTCAGTGGTAGAGCGCTTGCCTTGTATGCTCGAGGCCCTGGGTTCGATTCCTCAGCACCACATAAGCAAAAAGAAAAAAACCGGAAGTGGTGCTGTGGCTCAAGTGGTAGAGTGCTAGCC
>NW_012268344.1:5602-9384 GCF_000151885.1 Dipodomys ordii
CTTTTTTCTTTTTGCTTATGTGGTGCTGAGGAATCGAACCCAGGGCCTCATGCATGCAAGGCAAGCGCTCTACCACTGAGCCACCTTCCCAGCCCTCATGGACTTTTCTTCCAAGGCTGATTTCGAATTGTGATCCTCAGATCTCAGCCACCTGAGTAGCTAAGATTATAGATCTGAGCCACCATAGCCTGGCACTACTTTTTTTTCTTTTCCAGTGGTAGTGTTTGAATCCAGGCCTCAAAAAAGGGCTCTATACCCTCAACCCTTTTGCTATACTTTTCAGATAGGGTCTCAAAAGTGGTTTTCTTTGTCTAGGACTTCCATCTTCCTACCTATGTCTTCTTCATAACTGGGATTATAGGTATGACTCACTGTACCCTGCTTGATTCTGTCTTTTGCCCAGATTTGGAGTAAACACAGAAAGGGCCATATTCAGGTCATATGAAGGATCCCAAAAATGCAGGCTCGAGCAGAGCAGATATTTGAACTTTGACCAGCATTGCAAACACGAGTCAAGTTCCTTCACAGTCTCTAGATCAGTTTTGCAACTTTCAGCTATCCTACAGTTTCCTGCCTCCCACCCTCGGGGATTCTGTTATGGAGTGGGGTTTCCAATGAGACCCAGAAATCTTTAATATAAACAGGCACCCCCCCAGGCAATTCTAAAGCAGAGTTCTGTCCCAGGTCACTGTTGCTGGGCCTGGAACAGAAGGTCTCTGCTTCTCTACGGAAACTAGGTGTTAGAGAGGAGAGAAGCCCCAGGCTGAAGCCAGCAGCAGACCAGAGAAGGACCCCCAACATCCATATTACCTGGTTTCCCAAAGAGATTCCCACTAGGACTTCAAACCGGCCTGGCTGTCCAGATCTGATCAGACTTCCTTCCCCCAGTGGGGAAGCAAACCAGAGACCACAGTTCCACCTGCTCCACTGCCTCTCTCCACCCACCCCTCCTCCCCTTTCCCAATAACACCTGTGTCCCCCAAGGTCACCCAGTGTCAGGTGGGAACTAGGTCATGTCACGGGACTGGCCCCCTCTGATAAGCTCAGCATCACGTGGTGGCCTTGGCCTGGATGGGGGTGGAGCAGACTGAGTGTAGTCTCTACACTTCTGGCTCCAAAAGGGAGCAGACATGTGCTCTGACACTGATTTCTGGATTTGATCTAGAATCCTGAAGCTTTTTTTTTTTTGGTCAGTCGTGGGGCTTGAACTCTGACTTGGGCACTGTCCCTCAGCTCTTCAGCTCCAGGCAAGCACTCTACCACTTGGAGCCACAGTGCCACTTCTGGTTTTCTGGTGGTTTATTAGAGATAAAAGTCTCACAGACTTTCCTGCCCAGGCTAGCTTTGAACCCTGACCCTCAGATCTCAGCCTCCTGAGTAGCTAGGATTATAGGCATGAACCACCAATGCCCGGCTCTGAAGCTATTTTAAATCAATTGAGGGCTAGCTCAACATATGCACAAGTAAGGACCACAGCATGTGCTATACATCTCCCATGGGCATTCATCCCCACTCCAAGATCTAGTTGCAACCCTTGTGTCTCCCCAGAGTCCATGCCTCTGAGATAGCCCCATCCTGAATCGGATTCATGGAACCTGGTTTTGAATTTTTCCTTTTCCTTTTCTTTTCTCTTCCTTCCCCCCCTTCTCCTCTACCTTCTCCTTCTCCTCCTTCTTCCTCTTCTTCTTTTGTTGTTGTTGGTCATAGGGCTTGAACTCAGCCTGGACGCTGTCCCTCCGCTCTTCAGCTCAAGGCTAGCACTCTACCACTTGACTCACAGCACCACTTCCAGTTTTCTGGTGGTTAATTGGAGATAAGAGTCTCACAGACTTTCCTGCCCAGGCTGGCTTTGAACCATGATCTTCAGATCTTAGCTTCCTAGTAGCTAGAATTACAGGTGTGCGCCACCAGTGCCTGGCTTGAATTTCTTGTAAATAGAATTGTGCAATGTTCGCTTTTTGTGCCTGTCTTCTTTCACTCAACTTCATTAAATTACCGAGTTTTAAAGTGTGAAACTGGGGGCTGGGAAGGTGGCTCAGTGGTAGAGCGCTTGCCTTGCATGCTCAAGGCCCTGGGTTCGATTCCTCAGCACCACATAAGCAAAAAGAAAAAAGCTGGAAGTGGCACTGTGGCTCAAGGGGTAGAGCGCTAGCCTTGAGCTGAAGAGCTGAGGGACAGCGCCCAGGCCCAGAGTTCAGGCCCCACGACCAGACCCAAAAAAAAAAAGAATTCCAGACCAGCTAGCAGTGCACAGGGAGATTCTTACTTCAAAAGGAAAACAGAATCTTAAAATGCCTGTAATCCTAATAAGGAAGCTGAGATCTGAGGATCATGGTTCAAAACCAGTCCAGGCAGGAAAGTCCCAGTCCAGGCAGGAAAGTCTGTGAGACTCTTATCTCTAATTAATCACCAGAAAACCAGAAGTGGAGCTTTGGCTCAAAGTGGTAGACTGCCTGTACCTTTACATATTTTTTGTTGGGTAGGAGTGAGGATTGAACTGGGGCCTTACTCTTTAGTGTCTTCCTTTAATAGATTTGTATGTGTTTTATATATGTATGGAATGGTTACTTGGGGCCTCTGCCTTCCCTCCTGCTCCTCAGGCCTTCCTGGCTCTTATTCTCTGTCCATTCCCTTCCCGTGTCAGGCTCTGAGTTGCTCAAGGGCTTGTCACACTGCCACCCACTCCACTCCCACACATGGGTTTTTTATTTCCTCCTGCCCTCTGCTCAGTTGGAGTCCAGTCAGACTTTTTCCTTTAGAGTTAGGAGAGAGTACAGGATGACTGTTGTTTGTCTCACTCAAGCAGACATGGGGTTTGCATGCCCTTTGACGTCAGAAGTTTCATGACTTTTATGTATTATGGTCTGCAGTCTGAGTAAAGTTGGTTTCTTTTGCGGTAGGGCCTGGCCATGTGATTAAGGCTGGTGTGGAACCTGTGATCTTCCTACCTCGGTCTCTGCATCATAGGTGTGCACCTCATTGCCCAGCTGCTGAATTGGATGCTTCCCTTAACAGTTGTTTTTTCAATGTGTGTGTGACATATGAGTGTGTTTTATATATGCATGGAGCCATTAATGGGGCCTCTGCTCTCCCTCCTTCTCCTCAGGCTTTGCTGCTTCTCCATCGGCGACTAGCTCCCCCTGAGGAGCAGCACCTGGTGGAGGCCGCCAAGCTTCTTGTTCTCCTTAATCTGTCCCTTGTGTATCTGAAGTTAGACCGCCCAGCGGCTGCCTTGCGCTTTGGACAGCAGGCTCTGATCATTGACCAAAGGAATGCCAAGGCCCTCTTCAGGTGTGGACAGGTGAGCTGTAGGATCCATGCCCAGGCAGCGAGCAGTGGTGCTCAGCCCAGCCACTGCCAAGCCGCTGTCTCCCCAGCCTCTGAAGGCCTTCTTTCATGACAGGCTTGTCTCCTCTTGACTGAGTACCAACAGGCTCGGGACTTTCTGGTTCGAGCTCAGAAGGAGCAGCCCCTCAATCAGGATATTAACAATGAGCTTAGGAAGCTGGCCAGGTGAGTTCCAAGACCTTAGGACAGACCTATCAGCTTGGGAAGAGGACTGGCTAGAGTGTGGCCTAGAACCTGCCCAGAGGCTAAAGTGCACAAGGCCCTACACTTCCTGCCTCCCTTTGTGTCACCCTACAAATCTGTGCCATCTGGAGTGGTGGGCCCATGAGATTCTTAAAAAGGTCTCGTGCACAGGGCTGGGAAGGTGGCTCAGTGGTAGAGTGCTTGCCTTGCATGCCAGAGGCCCTGGGTTCGATTCCTCAACACCACATAAG
>NW_012268345.1:0-1878 GCF_000151885.1 Dipodomys ordii
CTCCTCCTCCTCCTCCTCCTCCTCCTCCACTCTGTAATTTCTTTGATGGATATTGTGCTTTCATTAGAATATCCAATCACTGCTCATTTCAGGAGTAACACTCATGTCTTGATGCCATAAATTTAAACCTTTACCCAAGGTATATAATGTTTGAAACCTTCGATTCACATTTCTGAAAAAATTAGCATGAAGTGTACAGAGGGTCATGTGCAAAATGAGGCAGAAATCTAGACGGTGAGTGGAAGGGCCAAACACTTTTCCACAGCCAGTAAAAGAGGAAAAAGGTGACTGTGCATAGAGATTCTTTTCTACAGCCCTGGCAAGAGCTAAATGGCTGCAGGCACTTTGATTGAGGCCCATATCCCCCAGTGCCGTGAGGTAAATTGTTAGAGCAGAAGCGACTTTGCTTGTGTCACGTGTTCTTGCACTCAATGAAAATGTGAACAACCCCTGTGAGCAGAGTCCCATGCACAGGGATTCTGATCACTGTATTCTAAGAGGCCTCTTCACTGCTCAGCAGAACTACAAGAACTCCATCTCCTCCCTGGTGTCTCCGTCATTCAGCCAACTCGCACAAGGCCAGAATGGCACAGAACTGACTGCACTACTGTGACATTCCAAAGAGTTCCCACAGACGTGCTGCTTAGTCTCTGTACATCTTTGTACACATGCCTGTGTAAAGTTGGGTCTGACCTTCTATGTCCGGCCTCTCCAAAACTCCCTGTGTTCTCCTCCTGGTCATGAACACTGAAAGATTAAATGATATGCAGAAAATTACGGTGTGAATTCATCCATTCACATTTGCATCCAAATTAGTTAGAAATCACCTACCACTATCTTTCATATTGTGTACACAAGATGGTGATGCCTGCCTTTTCCTAGAAATGAGGATTCTTGCTCAAATTCAGTGCTCACCTGTGCAAAACAAAGCTTTTAAGCAAGGCTGACAAAGAAGTCTTTCCTGGTGAAACTTCACCAGTGTTTACTGTGGTTAGGTTAGGTTTTTTATGTTCCACTGTACTCTCTCCATAGGAACTCAAGCTGCTACGCCATCTGAATTCCTGCTTCCATGTCTCCTGTGTTCACTCCTTGCTGGCACTCCTGTTGGCTGTGTGTCCTGCCTCTCTGATTGAGAAAAGGATCTGCAGGCTGCAAGGAGGACTCCCATCCATTGTGATGGTGGGTTTTTCAAGGTAGCAGAGTTGTGAGGAATGAAAAAGTGAGGGAGGCTTCCTTAGCTATTTTGAATGAGAAATGTCTTGAATTACCTCCAACAAATGTGAGTTGCATACACGCACGTTGACTACCTTCCTTTAGCCTTGTAGTTCCTACTACTTGACTTGAAAAGACAACAGGAGTTGGGGCTGGGAATGTGGCCTCTTGGTCCAATGCTTGTCTAGCATGCAACAAGCCCTGGGTTTCATTCCTAATCACCCCATAAACAGAAAATGCCATAAGTGGTCCTGTAGCTCAAGTGGTAGAGTGCTAGCCTTGAGAAAAGGATGCTCAGGAACAGTGCTCAGGCCTTGAGAACAGCCCCAAGAATGGCAAAATCAGAGAGAGAGAGACAGAAAGGCATACAGGCAGACAGACAGAGTGATAGAGAGAAAGTGAGAGAGCGCGAACAGGACCAATTGTCTCTTGTTCCAATGTTGCCTAATTAGTTTCAAATCTGGAAACAAGGACATCCTGATACCAATAGCCTGCCATGGATACTGTTGATTGATCCAAGTCTCTAAATTGTTTAACACTCAGATGACAAGTAGGTGGCCTCACCAAGTTTTTGGGTCTAGACTGCATCCGACATCACTTTAGAGAAATTAGACACATAAGACAAATTTTATTCTGCAGGTTGTAGGGAAAAAATCATAGTTTTTT
>NW_012268345.1:8298-8637 GCF_000151885.1 Dipodomys ordii
GCCTCATAAAGCCCCAGCCAGCCCTCACTCCTCCACATCCCCTCCACCAGCCTACTCTTTTCCTCACATTATCTCACAAGTCCTCCCTCAGAAAACTCATTCTTTTTACTTTAACCCCTGGTACAGATGTGAGGACATGCCCAGCTGACATACAGGGCACACCCTAAGACTGCTCTTGCGGAGACCCTTACCCTATGTCTGTATCCGTTCAGACTAAAAATATTCCTATGCTCACTCCCATGGCAACCCCAAACAGAATGTACTGGTCATCGTTATATCACTCTAGAATGAGGAATGGAATGTTGGAGAATTAAAGGCATAACTATTCTCCTTAAAGAC
>NW_012268345.1:11066-12176 GCF_000151885.1 Dipodomys ordii
AAAAAATTATATTAAGTGAAGTAAGCCAGGCCCAAAGAAACATAGTTCCCATGGTTTCCCTTATTTCCAATATCTAATGTATTTCTGAGTCAAGCAGAAAAGGTCAGATAAGGTGATATTAGGGAAATTACCCCAAGATATGTATTCAAATGCTTTTTTCTTTCATGCGATTGTTTCTAACACATTTATAAGATTATTTCTTTTTTGCTTTGTATGTCCCTCCCTCACAGTATAACCACTGCTTTCACTGTATTTGATGTCGGTATAATTTGTGGAGGGGAAGGGGAAAAACAAATCGTTTCAATAGGGATACAGGTGGACCCATTGCAACAATGAGATGTGCAAGTTGTTATGTCGAAAACGAACTTTACAACTTTGGTGTGGGTGGGGGGAGGATTGGGTGGCAGGGGGAAGATGGGAAGGGATGGGAAGGGGAAAACAAAGGAGGAGGCTACACTGCTTGATAAGAAATGTACTCCTTATCTTGCCCATGTAATTGTAACCACTATGCACAGTATTTTCACAATAAAAATAAATAAATTAATTAAATAAAAAAGAATTGTGGGCCATATCAAGCGCTTTTATTCCTGGAATCTATTGTGCCTAGAGTTACCATAAAAATGAAGCTTTCTTTGTTTTTAAAAAAAGGCTACTCCTGGAAGATGTTTTTCAGGGTCATTGGGATATCATTTGTTAAATGACTTATTCACGGTTTCTGAAGCTTGCTTGAAGGTTGGCGCCCTGACAGCATGGGGTTAAGGCTGGGCCTGTGAGAGCTCTGTCATGTACATCAGCAAGAAGAGGACCAGTTGAGTGATGCAAATCACTCACCATGGCCTTATGTGTGTGTGACATAAGACTCAGGGAAAACCACAGTGAATCGATTCCCTCTTGTCTTTGTTCCCTCTGGAGCCACGTTAGCCCCGACCCCACACATCCCTGGGATTCCAGGTATGTACCAAAGCTCCTTCTTAAGACCCAGAGGAAAACTATTATACAGCATGTCTAGGAGGGTTTGTACTCCTGGGAACCCGTGCAGCTTGAGTGTTGCCTATGGTGATTGACTTGAAAGAAAGCACTGGAAATTGT
Source organism: Dipodomys ordii (assembly GCF_000151885.1). Classification (NCBI taxonomy): domain Eukaryota; kingdom Metazoa; phylum Chordata; class Mammalia; order Rodentia; family Heteromyidae; genus Dipodomys; species Dipodomys ordii. The sequence continues at coordinate 12,156 of NW_012268345.1, forward strand.
GGAACGTGCCCTTTCTGCCTT
>NW_012268346.1:0-639 GCF_000151885.1 Dipodomys ordii
TAATGCTCATTCCAAAAAAGGTTTGACATTAAATATATACTTTTATTAGGAAAAATACACTGAGCTTAATTATTTGTTTCTATAAGAATTTCCATGATTATTTAGATACAAGAATGTACATTGTACAAATGAACAATAATGTTAACTATTGAATTCAGTTTATACTGGTTTATCAATATTTTAGTAAATGTCCCTATAAGGGGGAAACTTAAAAAAAAAGAATTTCCATTTCCTTTTATGTATTTCTTCCTTAGAAAATAGCCAGTTTCTTTGACTACATACATAATGCTCATTCCAAAAAAGGTTTGACATTAAATATATACTTTTATTAGGAAAAATACACTGAGCTTAATTATTTGTTTCTATAAGAATTTCCATTCCCTTTTATGTATTTCTTCCTTAGAAAATAGCCAGTTTCTTCTGATCATACTATTTAAAAAAAGGCAAGTTGTGTTTTTCATTTGAATTGCCTATATTCTTTCTTCATTCTCATTTGTATGGTAAGTGTACAGCCTTAAGGCACAGAGAGGCCTTTAACCCTGATACCCAATGGAGGTCTACTTGAAAGTATCCTTTTATTCTACATAAAAACATTAAGATGAACTCTAGACATTTGATGTGGCTTAGTAACCCCCCCCC
>NW_012268346.1:6424-7685 GCF_000151885.1 Dipodomys ordii
TTTTCTTTTTGCTTATGTGGTGCTGAGGAATCAAACCCAGGGCCTCAGGCATGCAAGGTAAGCGCTCTACCACTGAGCCACCTTCCCAGCCCTCAAGTGTGTTTTTCAGTGTATAGGAAAATGATGTTCCATTTGCTTACAGGTGAGGGTCTCTGGTATTTGATTGGGCTGGCCTGGAACCTTAATCCTCCTGATTTCAGCCTTCGAAGTAGCTAGAATTGTATATTTAAAGCACCAGTCCCCATCAAGAGCAAGTAATTGTGAGAAATTGTATAGTGTCATCAAATTTTTATATAAAACTTTTGTGTTGAGATGTGGTCTTCATTTTTTTTTCTTTTTGGGAGCCTGGGCTTTCCTGGAACTGCTATACATTCCTGGTCTCAGTACACTTATTGCATATTTATTCTCTTACTGACTAACATGTAGAGAGATTAAGATGGAGTAGGTGTGTTCTTATACTTTCAGGAAAAGGTTTCCTGTCTATAAGGAAAACTAGCAAAAAACAGAGTTCAAAATAGCTTAAAGCTTTAAGAAAACTTTTCATTTTCACAGGTACTTTATAATATTTTGGGGCTTATTGATCAGGAATGAGAGGTTATGTTTATCTAGAGTGCTGTTGCCAGATTTCTTCCCTACTTTGACTGTAGCTCAGTCTTAGATTCCATAATAAGTATGGAAAATCTTGTTCACAACAGAGAAATCACCAGGGAAGAACATAACATTATCTTTTATTCAGTCTTCAGGTCAAGTAAATGGACAAGTATTTCCTGAGTTAAATCCCAGGGATTGAGGAAAGAAAACAGAGAAAGGAGATTACTTATCTTTCCTGAGTTTCAAGACCATCTCCTAGACTTGCATTTAGAAAACAGAGCTATAGTTTTAAGTCTGGGTTGATGTAGTCAAGGCAAAGGGGTAAAATATCTGAATGAGATTTGGAGGCTTGGCTTTAAAGTGTTCCTACATGGCTGTCAAATTTTGTGCCATTGTCCAATGTATCCCTCAATCTTTGATTTTCATTTTGTAATTTACATTTAATTGTGCCTTTCTTCACAGAGTAGTGAAAGATACGAGAAATGCTAAAAAAAAAAAATTCTTGAGATTTCTTTTCTGAAAAAGTCCATTTAAAAAAATTCAAGTCTCGGTACAAGTTGTCATGTTGAAAACGAACTTTACAACTTGGGGGGGGGGATTGGGTAGGGGGGAAGGGAGGATGGGAAGGGATGGGAAGGGTAAACAAAGGAGGAGGCTACAATGCTTGATA
>NW_012268347.1:0-721 GCF_000151885.1 Dipodomys ordii
GGGGGGGAGGGTGGAGGTTGAAGGAAAAAAAAAAGAAAATTGGCTGTGTAAGTTCTCTGGAATTCTAGTGTTAAATGACATTATTTTGCCCAATATGATAGAACTGTGTGGTCAGTTAGAAAAACAAAAACAGCAAATACTTTTGCCAACAAATAAGAGCTTTTTCACAGATCACCAGGAGCTAGCTAGCCAGAACAGAATATGTTTAAACATCTTTGTTAGCAAGACACATAAACATACAAATTGACATTTGATTAATTGACTGAAGACTTTTCCTTAATACTGTTGGGAAACTGAGCCATGAGATAGTAAAGAAAGCAGAAAAATAATCTGAACAAATGAGATCAACATTCATGAAAGCTGAAGAAGGATTCCATGATGTCCTGAGTAGTCAGGAGACATGAGGCATGGCACAAAATGGCACCCGAGCTGCTTGCAGCCTAAAAAGAGTCATAGTCAGGGGGCAGGGTTAGAGGGAGCTTGAGTTCAAAGTGTGTCTTGAGTACACTATTGTCCATATCCCCACCCCTGCCTGTAGAAATTAAGGTACACCTATTACCTGGGTGGGTGGGACTCCACCTCCAAGAGTTTTTGGAAATTTCCTATCATTTACTACATTACCAAGATGGCGCCTATAAAACCCAATCCTCTATTTAATCCGTCACATGACCAATGCTAGAAACAAAAAAATCATATATCAAAAATCACATATCAAAAAAAA
>NW_012268347.1:7821-10356 GCF_000151885.1 Dipodomys ordii
AGGAAAAATGAGGAACTGAAGTGCTCTCAAAAGTCCCTTCCAAATTCACAGAAATGAAAAATGCATTACCTCCAGAAGTAAAGAGTGTCTGATATAGTCCCAAGCTCCCATGGAAACTTCAGGAATAGAGGAGGAAATGTTTTAACAGTAATTTCAGGGGAAAAGAGACAAAAATTTTAACATTCATCTCATTTGTTCATTCTGAATATCAAAACTGCCTGTTAACAAAGAAAGTATTGTTAAGTAGAGGTTCTTCAGGCTCTTAGCATCTTGCTAAGTGGTATTATAAATAATATCACCCCTTAAGAGAAAGGAAGTTTCATTTCAGAAAAAAATTGCCCATAAATATGGCTGATGCACAAGGACGCAGACAAAAAGTAAGTTCTAGATGGTTTGGACAGTCTGTTCCATAGGGTATGATGCAGACAGCATTTTAAAGTTTTTAGGCATAAAAAGTGACGTGGGTAAATTAATGCTAATATTTATTTTAATTAACCTAATATATTCTTTCAACATGTAACAATACATAAAATGTTAGGATATTTTATCTTTTTATTACAATGGTGATGAACAGCAGGGTTACAGTTACATATGTAAGGTAAGGAGTACATTTCTTTTTAAACAGTTACCCCCTCCCTCATTTTTTCCCTCTTACCCCTCCCTCCCTGCTCCCTTCCCTCCCCGCAACATTTCCAACATAGTGTCAAAGGAGTATCATTGTTGCATTACTTCATCCTGTGTCCTGCTGTTTCTGTGATTCCATTTACCTTCCATGGATCAGATAAATTTCTATACAAGACAAAGGGTAGAGAAAACTAACACAGAAGAAAAAATAGAAATAACTGCATGCAGGGCATGATAAGAACCTTTTTTCCCCAATCCTTGGAGTACATGTTGCTATGCTTCATTATATATGGTCCTATGCACTTATCAGTTGGGCTGTTGAGATCCCCTGCTAAGAATATCATTGACATATCCTACTTAACCCCACTGTGTATATATACTGTAACGTATATTAAATAGGTAGGTTTCATTAGGTAGCTGATGAAGAGAACATCACATGCTATTCAGGCAGGAAAAGTCCCTCCTAAGGTCAGAGAGGAAGCATGTGACCAGAGGTGGCCCAGGCTGTGACCTAGAAGGAGGAGAAGGTGACTGCTTCCAGGTCTGCCAGTTACCTAGGTAACAGATACTGGGTGGAGACTTAGCCAAGACAGAAGGCGGTGTCCCTGTGCAGACCTTACAATCCAGCCCTTTGATAATTATGAAAAAGGGTGAAGATTCTCTCTGGCTACTTCCTGCTGGCAAGGGGCATCGACATTAGGGGTAAAAGGCTGAGATGAGGTCCCCTCTGGGAGAAGGCAGCAAGCAGCAGCTGTCACTTGGTAGGCGTGAGTCCTTAGATGAAGTCTGGAGAAGTCTCACGAGGCTTCTCATGATGGACTGAAAAAAAAATACTAGAGAGCAAATAAATGGCAAGAGGAAGGACTTGGGACTGAAAATGTTGGTAGAAATGTCCCTATCTGGTGACTAGGTAGAGGAGAAGTCAGGTAACAAAGGCAAGCATGTAAATTCCTGTCCAGTTAATAGGTAGACAGGTATGGACACTAGATGGGCAGGCTTCTTACTTCTACTGACCTCCAGGCTCTGGTTAATTTTGAAAGGGCACGCACAAAGTGGCTGATGTGACATCATCTTCTCTTACTCCTTTCCATGATCATTTGTTCCCCAGACTGACTGAGTCTAGGTGCTCATTGCTGGGATGGCTTGTCCCAGTTGGTATTCATGGAGGTTTGAACTCAAGGTCTGGGCACTGTCCCTGAGCACTTCTGCTCAAGGCTAGTGCTCTACCACGTTAAGTTACAGTACCACTTGCAGTGTTTGCTGGTTAACTAGAGATAAGTATGTTGAGCCATGCTTCCAGCCTGGCTCTTTGCAGGTTAGATGGGAGATGGAGTCTTAGGGACTTTTCAGCCTGGGCTGACTTTGAACTGCAATCTTTGCCACAAAAACCCTTTATTATTTCCAATTAAAGCAACAAGGAGATCCAACAGAATAAGTAATAAGTAGAGCTTACCTGAGCCTTATCAAGAATTGGACTGGGAAGGTGGCTCAGTGGTAGAGCACTTGCCTTGCATGCATGAGGCCTTGGGTTCGATTCCTCAGCACCACATGAGCAAAAAGAAAAAAGCCGGAAGTGGCACTGTGGCTCAAGTGGTAGAACCTTGAGCCTTGAGCTGAAGAGCTGAGGGACAGCGTCCAGGCCCAGAGTTCAGGCCCCATGACTGGACCAAAACAAAAAAAAAAAAGAATTGACCAAATATTCTGCAATGATGCAATGATAAAACTCATTAGATATGATGACAATCTTAGCACAGATATGCCCAACATTTTAGAACCAGGTAATCAGTACTAGAATATACAACACCAAACAAAAAGGCAAAACTCAAAGCCTAAAATTTTTGACAACAATGTTTAGACATCTTTGCTAACAAAGCATATCAGGTGGTCGAGCCTTAGTGTCCAGGGCCTGTG
>NW_012268347.1:10406-11555 GCF_000151885.1 Dipodomys ordii
TGCAATGATAAAACTCATTAGATATGATGACAATCTTAGCACAGATATGCCCAACATTTTAGAACCAGGTAATCAGTACTAGAATATACAACACCAAACAAAAAGGCAAAACTCAAAGCCTAAAATTTTTGACAACAATGTTTAGACATCTTTGCTAACAAAGCATATCAGGTGGTCGAGCCTTAGTGTCCAGGGCCTGTGAAGAGGCAGCAACTTGTTAGCAAGGCACCTTAGAATAGCTGGATGGAGTAGTAAGCTTGGTGGAAGGTTAAGGGTCAGATAAAACCAAACCCTTAACCCACCATGTGGCCAAGATGGCGAACTCAAGATGGTGAATTTCTGAAAAAGTGCAAAGAAAACCCAAACAAATGGAAACTCTGACAATTTTCAAACTGAGAGTGGCTAGCGTTTGAAAGGGAACCTAGAGGGGAGTCCCCAGGACCCAGCCTGCGTCACACTCTTCAGGGCACAAGCCAAAAGGTTGTAGAAAAGAGAAAGGGAGAGATAGGGAAAGTTGGACATGACTGGCAGAGAGAGAGCAAAGAGAGCCTGAAATTAAACAGACTTCTGACCATTTACTATCGCAGTAGCAAAAATTGTCTACATCTGAGAATGGCATAAAAATGAGGTGCTCTGGCTTTCTAAGGAGCGCAGGAGGCATTTCAAAGGGGTTTCATGACTCACAGTACCCCATTAAATGTGTAGGAGAGTCAGTCTGGTGAGTGAAGGAGAGCTGACCAGGCAGAAGCGGCGTCCCGACTTCCCCAGAGCCCTGTAGAGAGAAATGGCCAAGACCCCAAAACCAAGCGTCCTCAGCTTCAGAGGTGACCGGCCTTTCAGCTAAAGGCTGTAGGAGCTCTCTGACTAAGCAACAGAGAACTGGAGAGAGTAGTTTCACTCACCAGAGTAGAGAAGTGGTGTGGAAGTGGATGTGAGGGCCAGCAATGGTATTGGTGAAACGTCTCAAGGCAGTTTGGCTCACAGAAAAGGGGTTGTTAGGAAGTTCTAACATTTCCAACTCAAAAACCCCATTGGAGTCACGGCACCATATGTAAGGTATATTAAATAGGTAGGTTTCATTAGGTAGCCGATGAGGAGAACACCACACAATATTCAGGCAGGAGAAGTTTATTTTTTATTTATTTTTAT
>NW_012268348.1:0-3045 GCF_000151885.1 Dipodomys ordii
AGAGAGAGAGAGAGAGAGAGAGAGAGAGAGCTCCTGGAAAAAGGTACAGTCCCCAAGGACAGGCCACTGGTGATCAGTTTCTTCCAACTAGACCCTACCAATGAAAGGCTTGAAGACTTGAACACATGATTCTTTTGCTAGAGACATTTCTTATCCAGTCTGTGACACTGGAGATATTTTAAAATAGGAAGCTTGACAAAGTGGCTTCACAGTGACACTGTGAAGCTTGAAGATTGATGACCTGATACCTAACTGGTCTCCTGCAGGTACATTGTGAAATAATGCTTGAAGTAAATTGTTACCACTGTGAATTAAAAATCTCTCTCTCTCTCTCTCTTTTTTGGTTGTTGTAGATTTATTTATTTATTTAGTCAGGGTCTAGACTATCCCTGAGCCTCCCCTCCTCCCCTGCCCCCCCCCCCCCCCCCCCCCCCCCCCCCCCCCCCCCCCCAAGGCTAGGACTATACCATTTTGAGCCACATTTCCACTTTTAGTTTTCTGGTAGTTAATTGGAGATAAGAATCTCATATACTTTCCTGCTCAGACTGGCTTTGAACTTCAGATCTCAGCCTCCTGCATAGCTAGGATTATAGATGTGAGCCACTAGTGCCTGGCTAGTTGTTAGAATTTTAATATACATTTTTTTAATTGGGAAAAATGAAATAGTTCTGCAAAGAACTTTTGTTGTTGTTGTTTTAATGTAGGCAAAAGATTCCTTAGAGAATTCACATCACCCACTGGAGCTCTTTCATTTTAGGTACAAAGTCCAACTTGTGATCTCCTTATGGACTGGAATGGAATCTTTGTCCATGCTCAAGTAGTGAGAGAAACAGTAGTGATAATGTATCTGTGAGGCACAGTAGAAATAGTTTTGTACATAGTTTAATTTCTGCTAACATTCTTCCTTTTATATACATATATATTTATTTGTAAAAATACTGTACAGAGGGGTTACAGTTACATGAGTAGGGTAATGAGTACATTTCCTATCGAGCATTGTTACCTCTTTTGTTTTTCCGCTACCATCCATCCCTTCCCTCCCCACCTCCCCCCCCTTGCTCCAATTGTAAAGTTCATTCTCAATATAGTGTCTTGTATATCTCATCATTACAATGAGTCGACCTGTATCCTTATTTAAGCATTTTGTTATATCCCTTCCCCTCCTCAAATTAAAGAAATGTATATAGAAGATGCAGAATCAAATACAGTGAAAACAGGGGTTATACCGTGGGGTAAGAACATACAAAAGAAACAAAAGAATCACTTAGCTTAACATCAACTTATTCTGTAACATTCTTAAAAGCTACTTTGGTTTTAGAAACCTCTCTCTCTCTCCTTCCTCTTTCTCTCTCTTTCTCTCTTTCTTTCTTTCTTTCTTTTTTTTATTATTTTATTTTATTTGTGAACATACTGTACTGAGGGGTTACAATTACATGGGTAGGATAATGCGTACATTTCTTACCAAGCATTGCAGCCTCCTCCTTTTGTTTACCCTTCACATCCCTTCCCAGCCTCCCCCTCCCCCCCAATCCCAATCCTTCTCCTTCCCCCCCTTCCCCCCCCACCGACTTTTTAAAGCTCGTTTTGGACATGACAACTTGTACTTCTCATTGTTGCAACAGGTCCACCTGTATCCTTAAACAACTGGTTTTTCCCCATCTCCTCCTCAAGTTATACTGACATCAAATATAGTGAAAGCAGGGGTTATACTGTGGGGGATCTTTCTTTCTGTTCCTTTTTTTTTGGTCGATTGTGGGGCCTGAACTCTGGGCCTGGGCGTTGTCCCTCAGCTCTTCAGCTCAAGGCTAGCGCTCTACCACATGAGCCACAGTGCCACTTCTGGCTTTTTCTGCTTATGTGATGCTGAGGAATCGAACCCAGGGCTTCATGCATGTAAGGCAAGCACTCTATCACTGAGCCACCTTCCCAGTCCTGAAACTTTTCTTCTTGAAGTGGGAAAATTTCTAGAAATGATACTCGACTATGATTCTTTTTCCCTTCTGTGGAGCAAGAAGCATAGGATATTTGGATGGAGTTGGTCAGTCATTTGCAACAATTTTGCTTTTACTCCTTTATGATTTCAGCTGTGTATCTACAACAGAAGAAATTCTAATAGGACTTTAATACAGTAAGTGTCAAGGAGCATTTTTTTTTTTTTGGTCCTAGAACTTGAACTCAAGGCCTGAGCATTGTGCCTGAGCTTCTTTTGCTCAAGGCTAGTATGTATCTCTTGAACCACAGCTCTACTTTGGCTTTTTTGGTGGTTAATTGGAGATGAGAGTCTCACATACTTTCTTGCCTTGGCTGGCTTTGAGTTGTGATCTTCAGATCTCAGCCTCTTGGATAGCTAGGATTATAGCTTGTGAGCCACTAGAGCCCAGCAAGGACCTTGGTTTTATAGAGGTATTCGAGTTGATAGTTTACAAAAAGAAATTATTTTGAGGTCAATCATCATGTCTTCTCTGCAAGATTTTGTTTTCTCCTTGTTCTATTTGTGGGTCTACAAGAGGGATTACCTTGGCCAAGACAAAGCAAAAGTCTCCTAGGCCCTAGCTTAGGCTTGCCTATAATTACGCTTTTGAGCACAGCCATCGTGGTTCCTCCCTGGGGACCCTTTTGTCCCATCCTTTTCATTTTTTATGTGTACCTTCGACAGTATTTGGACAGTGTAAGGCCGTTGTGTTTTCTTTAATAAAAGTGCATTTATCCTTGTGTGGACAGATTGTGTTCTTAGAGTCTCAATTCTAGAGAACAGTGGGAACTATTGACTAGGATATTTTTCTTTTTTTAAATAAAAGTTTCCTTTGGACTATAAGCTTTAAAAGTATTGTTTTAAAGTCAGCCAAAAAAAGTTGGTTGAAAGGAAAGAGCAATATTCTGAAGTATTTTTTTTTTTTTTGTCGGTCATGGGGCTTGAACGCTGGGCCTGGGCGCTGTCCTTCAGCTCTTTAGCTCAAGGCGAGCGCTCTACCACTTGAGCTACAGTGCCACTTCCGGTTTTCTGGTGGTTTATTGGAGATAGGAGTCTCACGGTCTCTCCTGCCC
>NW_012268348.1:5470-7393 GCF_000151885.1 Dipodomys ordii
CCACTTCTGGCTTTTTTCTTTTTTGCTTATGTGGTGCTGAGGAATCGAACCCAGGGCCTCATGCATGCAAGGCAAGTGCTCTACCACTGAGCTACTTTCCCAGCCCCTTATTTTGTTTTTTCTAGAGTGGGGTCTTTATTTCCTGTGACCTGGAAGTATCTTAATGGCACTTTTTTCATCCTGCTTAATTTATTGCTCTTTGTTGTTGTCCTGCTTCCTTCTAACCTCAAGGTCTTTCAGGATTTGGGCACAGTCTCCACAGTGTGGAGATATGAAGGCTGTTATCCATGAGATAAGTGAATTGGGGGCCTTTGGGATTGACTTACTGATCTGCTGAGGAGTTTAGGGGAGTGGTACCAGCTCTAGATGACCTGTAAGAGTAGCAATCTATTGAATGCTTTTATTGGGGGGGTGCTTTTTAATTTTCTGTTCTAGCTGGACATGTTCCCACCCCTTTTAAAACTTAAGTTCATGGCATAATGTGATCTCTGGCAATCATCTTCTAAGAAAATTTCCTAAGCCCCTAAGTCCCCTAGAAGCACAGTGGCCCTGGACGTGATTTTTAAAAATGACATAGATTTTTGAACATAGACAAAGTGATGTTAGGGGAACCTGATTCCTGACTAGTTAGAGGCATACCTGTCTATAATATTACATATGTGTTTTATGCATGCATATAATTATATATAATTTAACCTGTGTATAATTATATACACATGAATATGTACATATATACTATAGTCAGTGCATACAGTATATAATATTATGTAATTAATTATATATACATAGGATTTTATATACGTATGTAATTAATTTTTTTCTATGGCTTGAACTCATGGCCTAGCTAGGTGCTATCCCTGAGCCTTTTGCTCAAGTACTTTGCCATTGAGCCACAGCTCCATTTCCAACTTTTTGGTGGTTAATTGGAGAGCCACATGAACTTTCCTGCCTGGGTTGGCTTTAAACCAGGATCTTCAGAGCTCAGCCTCCTAAGTAGTTAGGATAACAAGTGTGGGCCACTGGTGCCTGGCTGTGCTTTTTTTGGGGGGGGGAGGGAGCGATCCCCTCAATGTACTTGAACTGGAGGAAAAGGACATGTACTTGACAAGCCTCCTGCCAGCCACAGGGAGTACATCTTGTACTACCCTGTTTGTTATATAGGAGCCACTCTTTCCTCTCTGAGAAGTGACAGAATACTAAGAGGTGGAGTCCAGGTGGCCTGAATCTTTAGGTATAGAGATGAGAAGGTCTTTGTATTCTCCTGCAGCCTGGTGGCTAGCCACTTGTCCCACTCCCAGGGTTCTTCATCTCTACCATATTCTACCTTCTGCTTAAGTGCCTTTGCTTCCATCTGGTCTACTTGGGTCTCACTCCTGAAGTTCTTCAATTATTGTCTAGTTCTCACTTGTAAAGATTGTACATCACAAAGCCTTCCTATCCTTGACAGCATCATGTAACTAAGCCTTCCTTCCAGTCCCTGGTCCTCCATACTGCTACTCTGCATTAACATTAATCACTATGGTTCTGTGTGCTGGATTTACTTCATTCTTTTCTCTTAGCTCCTTGAGGGCAGACCTGGATCTTATCTTTGTATCCTGCCTGGCACACAGAAGCTCAAAGCCTGCTGGTACAAGTCAAAAGAATTTAGATGTGATAATCACTAACACCCCAGTGCTGTGCTGTTTTATTAACAGAAATAAATCCTAGTTCTGTATTGCTCACTCATTTTGGGTTATCATTAAATTATCTTGGTGGCTTTTACAAAGCTCTCAAAGAGAAAATATAATTACATTTATGCTACTGAAAAAGTAGCCATGTGTATACCCAGACATTTGACTTGTAAAGTTGATATCCCATGCAGATCTATGGAATGAATGGATTAATGAATGATTTGAAAAGAGCCTCCATCCTTTTTTTTTTTTT
>NW_012268348.1:10213-12021 GCF_000151885.1 Dipodomys ordii
AAAAAAAAAAAAAAAAATCTTGGGCAGGGAATGTGGCTTAGCGATAGAGTGCTTGCCTAGTGTGCATGAAGTCCTGAGTTTGATTCTTCAGTACCACATAAACAGGAAAAACCAGAAGTGGTGCTGTGGCTCAAGTGGTAGAGCACTGGCCTTGAGCAAAAGAAGCTCAGGGACAGTGTTCGGTTCCTGAGTACAAACCCCAGGACTGGTTTAAAAAAAAAAAAGAAAAAGAAAAAAAATCTGCCCATCAAGATGTGATGAAGCTCTTGCAAACCATTTCAAGGTATGCATTCATATTTAATAGTGGCTCTGAGGTCTGCACACTAGAGCTTAACTGGCTCACTTACTGGCTACATCGATGCACACTCAGGTGATTCTGTCAAGACTCCACCTGTTTACTCTTGCTATCTTTTCACTTCTAACCTGATTTAGGAAAGTAGGAAGAAGAGGAGTGATAGCTGATAAGAAGGAGATTAACATGAATGAACATGATGAGAGGGGTCCTCAAAATCCTAATACCCTTCTTCTGTGAGAATCCCGTGCTGTTAGTACAGCAGAGTGCTAAGTGAAATGCACATATCAAGACTATGATTTTGAAGACATGTGTCTAAGGAACTTTGTTTAAGAAGACAGGAAGAATTTTAGAAGTGTTGAAAAATTAAAAAAATTATTTTACTGCAAAGATGCTGTACAGAGGGATTACAGTTATATGAGTAAGATAATGAGTACATTTTTTGTTGAACATTGTTATCCCCTCCTTTGTTTTTCTCCTCCTATCCCTTCCCTCAGAATTTAAAGTTTTGATGCTCAAAGTGTCAGTTATTATTTGTACTGAAAGCTTATTAATGAAGGGTGACTCTGTGTGTGTGTGTGTGTGTGTGTGTGTGTGTTTGTGTGTATATGTGTGTGTGTTTCCCCTCTAGGGATGTTGGCAGTTCCGTGTGTGTGTTTCCCCTCTAGGGATGTTGGCAGTATGAGATCTTATGCTATTCTGATGATGGATGTAGTAGTGGTTTTTATTTTAAAGAACTTTGTTTCCCATTGTGAAAAGAAAAGTACTCTTGGCCCTGCATTTGCTACATTTCCCAAAGTCCCTTAGAGGACAAGAACAGTGAGTAAGGATATAAATCTGAGCTCTGGAAGCTGCTTTCTTGCCTAGGTGTCTGTAGAAACACTTGGAGCTGTCAAGCCTAGTTTGTCTCTTCTGTGCTGTGGAGCAATCCTGCCTGTAATCACCTTGCATTGAGTTTAGAGCAAGTAGCTAAGGACTTTGTGGAATTGACTTCTTCATATGAGATCTGAGTAGGCCAGATTTTGCTCCTGTAAAAGACCCCGGGTAAGATTGTCACAATGCCTTTTATGCCTTAAGAGACAGACTGGGGATGTAGTAGAATGTTGCCAAACATGCACAAGGCCCTGGTTGGTTATCCCCACCACTGGGGGGATAAATTACCTAAAACCAAAATACTTTTAAGTCATGTGTGGAGTAATATTACTGTAACCCTATTACTTGGGAGGTTGAACGGGGATCAGATGTTCAAAGTCATCCTGGGCTCAAAGTCATCCTGGGCTCCCTAGCAAGACCCTGTCACAAAAAACCAAAAGGAAAAAAAGACAAGTTCTCCCTACCCTCCCCACTCGGTGCCTCAACTATTTTTTCTTTTTTTTTGGGTCTGGTCGTGGGGCCTGAACTCTGGGTCTGGGCGCTGCCCCTCAGCTCTTCAGCTCAAGGCTAGCACTCTACCACTTGAGCCACAGCGCCACTTCCGGCTTTTTTCTTTTTTCTTATGTGGTGCTGAGGAATCGAA
>NW_012268349.1:0-2335 GCF_000151885.1 Dipodomys ordii
AGCAAATCCAATGGCTAGAAAGATTTCATCCTCTCAAATTTTGGCTTTATATGTCATATACAACATTTAGTTGTATATGTATGTGTATATGTGTATGTATAAAATGAAATCGTATTTTAGCATCTCCCAGTTTAAAAATACTGATTCCCAGAGATTGGTAAATTTCAAAGCAAATGTAGTATTTTGTAATATTTACTTGTCTCCAGTGTATAAGGATTTTTTTTCTGTTAAATATTGTCCTATTTGGTAGCAATTCTAACTCCATCCTATCAAGTGAAAGGAAATTGACTTGGTAAGTTTATTTGTTGTGATGAATTCTGCTAGTGTCCAAGGAGATAAAAATAACAGTAGATTATTGATACTAATAGGAATTAGAACAGAAAACAAACAGGAAAGAAAGCTGTGTACATATTTATAATTTCATCACGTGCTCATGTCCAGGCAAACAAATCACAGATTTAAAGTGGCATGACTATTTCCATATGCAATCATGTCTTGTGTGTGTGTGTGCGTGCGTGCATGCGTGTGCACGTGCACATACATGAATGCACATTAGTCCTTGGGCTTGAACTCACAGCCTGTGTCTGCCTGTGAACTTTTGTGCTCAAAGCAAGGGCTTTACCATTTTGAGATGCAGTTCCATTTTCAGCTTTTTTGTAGTTAACTGGAGATATGAGTGCCATAAACTTTCCAGGCTAGGTTGGCTTTGAACCATGATCCTCAGATCTCAGCCTCTTGAGTTGCTAGAATTACAGGTATGAGCCACCATGGCTTGGCACGAGCATCCTTTTAAATTTTATTTTTATTATCTTTAGTTGTGGGGTTTGATACATCCGTTTGCTAATACTGTGAGTCTCGGTAAATATCACCTCATTCATCTTTCTTCCCATCCCTGACAACTCCACCCAGTCCCTCAATTGGCCTAGTCTCTTGATTTACTATAGTCGGCTATACATTGAATATTATGGCTATATTCTCCCTCCCCTTTTCTTCAACTTTAGCAAGAAGGAGGGCAAAGATTAAAACAACTCAGAAAAGAGGGGATGAAAAAGAACTATTAATCGAACAATTGCTGAGAACACCACATGTAATAACAAAGTTTCTTGAGAGAGTAATGAAAGCTAAAATTGTGAAAATCAGATAAGTTTTTTTAATTCTGGTCCAATTTAGTATGGCTAAACCATATGAAGGTACCAGCTTATCTTATTGTTTTTCTTCCATTCAGTGTTTGTGGATATTTGAAGTCCAATACCTGTTTAGACTAAGAAGAAACATCTACAGCAGACATCACAAAATACAGAAGGGCAAGGGAGGTCGCCGCTTAGGAAGATGTTACAGATAAAGAAGCTGCTTTCACGATCATTTCCATAGACTGGAATGAATATTTTGGAGAATGTGATCAGTTGATGCCAGTTGGGGAACTAGATTAGAAGAGTGACATGAATATCTTTGAAGATAAGTATGAAAGCTTCACAAAAGACACAAAAAGGAGCTTCTAAGCTTCTGTGGGAGTAATGGCCCAAAATACATCAGTAGTTGAATAGTAGGAAAAAATGACTATCAACTCTCAAGCACTCGCTCTACATCATTCTTGACTATCCAGTTTCTCACTTAGGAAACTGAGATAAATGTACTCAAAGAGAGTTATTTTGAAGATTAAGCAACGTAATGCAATTCTAGGGTTCAGACATAAGGTCAAAGTAGAAAAGAAAATACTTTCTATTTTGTGTCATTGTCATCTAGAATTTGAAAGGAAGCAAATGCTAACTGGGAGAACCAAGGAAAACATATATCACATCTAAACAAAATTAGACATTCTTTTTTCTAAGATTATGCAGCTTCATACTTGCTGTCCACTTTCCAAGGTAATGATTGCAAACTAGAGCATAACTAAGAAAGAGGTGCAAGCCAGTTAAAAACATTCAAATGTTTTGATATATCTATGAAATGTAAGAAATGTAGGGAGTAGATCCAAAGAACTGAATTCTATGAACAGACAGTCAAGGTAATTCTGATATTTGTGGTCTGCAAAATGCACTATTAAAAAACCAAAACTTTAATCAGAATACTGTAGAATAAAATAGCTAGGGCTAATATGTAAATTAATATCATAAAAAGGAGTAGATGCATGCCTGCAGTCAGGAGGCTGAGATCTGAGAATGGAGGTTCCAAGCCAGTTGGGGCAGGAAAGTCAATGAGACTCTTATCTCTAATAAACTGAAAAACTGAAAGTCCCACTGTAGATCAAATAGTAGAGCACTAGCCTTGAGTAAAAGAATCTCAAGGACAGTGCCCAGACCCTGAGTTCAATCCCAGAACTGGCAGGTGGGGGGGG
>NW_012268349.1:2385-4462 GCF_000151885.1 Dipodomys ordii
GGAGGGAGGGAGGGAGAGGGGGAGAGGGAGGGAGGGAGAGAGGGAGGGAGGGAGAGAGGGAGAGAAAGAGAGTTCGTAACAGAAGAAAGCCATGAAAAGATATAGAAACAGAAGTTGAAAAATCACAGAATATGGGTTGGAAGAGATTTTTTCTCCTTCCAATAAAAAATTCTATCATCCTTGACAGATGGTCATTTTAAATACCGTTAGTGATGGGGAAATGCTGGCTTCAGGCAATGCATGCTATTTTGGGTTATAAGTTGATGAGTTTTTTGTTTGTTTGTTTTAAAAAGGACAAATGGTAAGTTATTTGGAAACCTGAAGAAATGGGGAATATAATTCAAGATGATTTATGCATGAAAGCCTTTGCAGGCTTTATTGAGCTAGATAAGGTACCAACTTTAAATCCAAAACCAATTTGACAGCCAATAGGTACACCCAAAAGATAATACTCTCTTTGGCTGTTGCAAAAACAAATTTGTTTTTCATTAAATTTCTTTTTTCTTTTTTTTTTTTGCCAGTTATGGGGTTTGAACTCAGGGCTCTGCCACATTCCACTTCCATTTTTCTGGCAGTTAATTGGAGGTAAGAGTCTCATAATCTTTCCTGCCCAGTTTGGCTTTGAACCCCAATCCACAGATCTCAGCATCTTGTGTAGCTAGGATTAGAGGGGTGAGCCACCAGCCACCAGCTCATTAACATTTCTGAGGTGAAACATTTCAATCACACATTTGGTGATGTCTATGTTCTCTCTTTAGACAGTGACAAATAAATAGAAATATGCATACCTATATGTGTATATACATGTACCTGGTATGCATATATACATATATAGGTACATATACAAGTAAATATGTGTATAATCTTATGTTGTAAATTATATACTATATTTAATGTATGTATTATGCCTATATATATATACATATACATATATAATCAAAGTATTTAACAATACTTGTGAACATTTTCCTTTTTTTTTTGATTGGTCGTGGAGCTTGAACTCTAGGCCTGGGCACTGTTCCTCAGCTCTATCAGCTCAAGGCGAGCACTGTAAAACTTAAACCATAGCACCACTTCCTCTTGTGAACATTTTAGTGGTCCAGATCAAAGTATCTTAAATGAACACAAAGCAACCTACAATGCTATTTTATCCCATTATTCTACTGTAAAACAACTATGCTTCTATTTCATTTTATTCATGTGGTTATTTGGTTAAATTGACAAAAATATTTACAAAACCACTCATTTGCTTACTTGTTTCAGAAGAACTCACAAAATCATGAGGTTTCAGATGATTTTCATGTAAGATTGATGGTTAGGTATTTCCATTTTTATTTACATATATTACCAAAGGCTGCTCTAGGCTCTTCTGGCACAAATCCACTTGCATTTTGATTATTGGCATGAAATTGGAAAGTGTATGGAGATGCTCAATAATATGGTCCAGAACAGTTTTAACCAAATCATCCAATATACTGTGTGGAATAAGATTTATGGAGCTACCTGGAACTTCAACCAAGCTTGAAACTCTCTCCCTATATCCCATGTTAGAAGTACTTTTTTTTCTGTTTTGGTTTGGCTTGGTTTGGTTTCGGTTTTGTTGTTGTTGTTTGTTGTTGTTTTTTTCCATCATAGGTCTTGAACTCAAGCCCTGAGCTTTTTTGCTCAAGGCTAGTGCTCTACCACTTGAGCCACAGCACCACTTCTGGTTTTCTGATGGTTAATTGGGAGAAAAGAGTCTAAGGACTTTCCTGTGTGGGCTGGCTTCAAACTGAAATCCACAGACCTCAGCCTCATGAGTAGCTAGGATTACATGAGTGTGCCACTCACCAGTACTGGCCTTGAAGTAGTCTTTCAGCTGTCACTTTTCCATAGTTTCTAATGCTTCCTTCCTTCTCAAATTCTGGTGGAGAACTGGAGTGGCCTCTATTTCTTCTACTCCTCTGAACCACAACTACAACATCAACCTGGATTGTGGGCAATATTTATTTGTATGGGGAAGCTGTGTTTTGAAATATTAGCAGCTTTAATTTTCCTTGGGCATTACAGAGACTCCAATCATCAACAAATCTCTCTC
>NW_012268349.1:8924-10798 GCF_000151885.1 Dipodomys ordii
GAGAAGGAGGAGGAGGAAGAGGAGGAGGAAGAGGAGGAGGAGGAGGAGAGGGGTGGGGAAGGGGCGCGCACTGGGAGGGTGAGGACCGAGGCGTTGCCATGGCAGCAGCTGCCACAACTGTTTATCTGACTGCATTGTTAAATCTGATTCAACCAATTACCATCAGGGACCGGCTACAATGAAGAAAGCCGTGCAAAGACAGGATGGCAGAGAATGGGGTGTGAGGGGAAAGCTGCTGGGTGGATTTTTGACACACCCTGGATTCTAGCAGCTCTCAACCCTCCCGCACAAGGGTGAAAAAAAAACCCTAATATTCATTCTCTTCCCTTGAGGTACTTCATGGCACAGACACAATGCATAGCGAACCAGCCATGGCATTTTTGAATGTCTCTCTGAATGAGAAGAAGAAGTACATGTATGCTGGTCAAGAAGAGGACCTGGATCGGCTATTCAAATCCTCAAGTGATTATACAAAGGGAACATTGATGTTGTGCGCTTGCTTTGACTGTTAACCAAATCTGTTAAAAGTCTGTTTGAGGATGGCTTGTCACAAAATCTTAAGAACAGCTCTTGCAGCAACCAGGAGACAGAGATCTCTAGAGACTTTCCTCCTTCCCTGGAAATCTGCTCCAGCAGTGCACGCATGCACCCTTTCTTTGATAAGTGGTGTGTGTGTGTGTGTGTGTGCAGATTAGTGAGTTTCCCAAGAATTAAGTGTGTTGCATGTTCCTTAGCAGCAGTATATCAAGGTTTGTCAAATACATAAGACACTATGGGTAATATAAACATAAGTAAGTCACAGAGGCAAAGTAGGCTAGCATCTAAATTGCTCTGGACCCTGACTGTGAATTTAAGATTCTCCTGCCTCAACCTTCCAAAAACTGGGATTACAGGTATGCTCCATTGCACTTGGACTAGAACTGTTATTAATAAGAAAGGAAAATAGGGCTTTTTTTTACTAACAAGAAACCCAGCCTCACCCATTAGATCAAGGTGGCCATTTTTGTATGTTTAAACATTAAACAGTGGACGTACCTAAAGTTCAATATGTTATATTGGAATGCGCATATATACATACTGAACACTTATCCCTATTCCTAGAATACAAACTCAGAATAGTCAGATGTAAAAATAGAGGAAGGTTTCAATGAGATAATGTGTGTGGGTGTACTTTGAAAATTGAGAATGCCTTTGCAAATGTGTTGCTATTATTAATCTATCATCCCATACACTGTCAGTGTTCTTTTCTTAATTTTATTATTTTTTCTTATTACTTATTATCCTTAAGTATTTGTACAAAAGGGTTTCAATTTACCACGCTGGTTCATGAATACAATGCATCTTGATCAAGTTACCCCTTCTACCAGTCTCCCTATCTCTCCCAACTCCACCCATCCCCTCAAACTACCTGGGTCTACATATATACACTGAATATTATGACTCCATTTGCCCATCTTTCCTCTCTCCATCGGTGTGTCCCCCTCCCCTTGACCTCAAACTCCTCCTCAACATATGTTCCAGCTTCCTGGTATTCATTTGTTACAATTTTTAACTGTAAATTAGCTGTTCAAAGGAGTTACACCATTGCAATTCTCCCCCTGGATATACCATAGTCAGTTTTCAACTGATGAGTATGTTCCTTAAAAATGTTTCTGAGGGGACTGGGAATGTGGTTTATTGGTACAGTCTTTGCCTAGCATGCATGAAGCCCGGGGTTCAATTCCTTAGTACCACATAAACAGAAAAGTGGTGCTGTGGTTCAACTGGTAGAGTGCTAGCCTTTGGGCAAAATAAAAGCTCATGGACAGTGCTCAGGCTTTGAGTATAAGCCCCAGGACAGGCAAAAAAAAAAAAAAAAAAAAGTTTCTGCCGGG
>NW_012268350.1:0-314 GCF_000151885.1 Dipodomys ordii
ACAAACAGCTCAAGGTGCATTGTACACACAAACAGCTAGAGCTGCACTGTACACACAAACAGCTAGAGGGGCACTGTACACACAAACAGCTAGAGGTGCACTGTACACACAAACAGCTCTAGGTACACTGTACACACAAACAGCTCTAGGTGCACTGTACACACAAACAGCTCTAGGTGTACTGTACACACAAACAGCTCTAGGTGCACTGTACACACAAACAGCTCTAGGTGCACTGCGCACACAAACAGCTCAAGGTACACTGTGCACACAAATAGCTCAAGGTGCACTGTACACACAAACAGCTCTAGGTG
>NW_012268350.1:370-2192 GCF_000151885.1 Dipodomys ordii
ACAAACAGCTCAAGGTGCATTGTACACACAAACAGCTAGAGCTGCACTGTACACACAAACAGCTAGAGGGGCACTGTACACACAAACAGCTAGAGTTGCACTGTACACACAAACAGCTCTAGGTGTACTGTACACACAAACAGCTCAAGGTGCACTGTACACACAAACAGCTAGAGGTGCATTGTACATACAAACAGCTCTAGGTACACTGTACTCACAAACAGATAGAGGTGCACTGTACTCACAAACAGCTTAAGGTGCACTGTACACACAAACAGCTCTAGGTGCACTGTACACACAAACAGCTCAAGGTGCACTGTACACACAAACAGCTCAAGGTGCACTGTACACACAAACAGCTCTAGGTACACTGTACTCACAAACAGCTCGAGGTGCACTGTACACACAAACAGCTCTAGGTGCATTGTACACACAAACAGCTCTAGGTGCACTGTACACACAAACAGCTCTTGGTGCACTGTACACACAAACAGCTCTAGGTACACTGTACTCACAAACAGCTCGAGGTGCACTGTACACACAAACAGCTCTAGGTACACTGTACACACAAACAGCTAGAGGTGCACTGTACACACAAACAGCCCTAGGTGCACTGTACACACAAACAGCTCTAGGTGCACTGTACACACAAACAGCTCTTGGTGCACTGTACACACAAACAGCTCGAGGTGCACTGTACACACAAACAGCTCTAGGTACACTGTACACACAAACAGCTCTAGGTGCACTGTACACACAAACAGCTAGAGGTGCACTGTACACACAAACAGCTCTAGGTGTACTATACACACAAACAGCTATAGGTGCACTGTACACACAAACAGCTCTTGGTGCACTGTACTCACAAACAGCTCGAGGTGCACTGTACACACAAACAGCTCTAGGTACACTGTACACACAAACAGCTCTAGGTGCACTGTACACACAAACAGCTCTAGGTGCACTGTATACACAAACAACTCTAGGTGCACTGTACACACAAACAGCTCTTGGTGCACTGTACACACAAACAGCTCTAGGTGCACTGTACACACAAACAGCTCTAGGTGCACTGTACACACAAACAGCTAGAGGTGCACTGTACACACAAACAGCTCAAGGTGCACTGTACACACAAACAGCTCTAGGTGCACTGTACACACAAACAGCTAGAGGGGCACTGTACACACAAATAGCTCTAGGTGCACTGTACTCACAAACAGCTAGAGGTGCACTGTACACACAAACAGCTAGAGGTCTACTATACACACAAACAGCTCTAGGTGCACTGTATGCACAAACAGCTCTAGGTGCACTGTACACACAAACAGCTCAAGGTGCACTGTACACACAAACAGCTCTAGGTACACTGTACTCACAAACAGCTAGAGGTGCACTGTACACACAAACAGCTCTAGGTGCACTGTACACACAAACAGCTCTAGGTGCACTGTACACACAAACAGCTCAAGGTGCACTGTACACACAAACAGCTAGAGGTGCACTGTACACACAAACAGCTCTAGGTGCACTGTACACACAAACAGCTCTAGGTGCATTGTACACACACACAGCTCGAGGTGCATTGTACACACACACAGCTAGAGGTGCACTGCACACACAAACAGCTCTAGGTGCACTGTACACACAAACAGCTAGAGGTCTACTATACACACAAACAGCTCTTGGTGCACTGTACACACAAACAGCTAGAGGTGCACTGTACACACAAACAGCTAGAGGTGCACTGTACACACAAACAGCTCTAGGTGCACTGTACACACAAACAGCTCTAGGTGTACTATACACACAAACAGCTCTA
>NW_012268351.1:0-2495 GCF_000151885.1 Dipodomys ordii
CTCTCTCTCTCTCTCTCTCTCTCTCTCTCTCTCATTTCAGAATTCAATATACTTGTTAAAAAATTGATTACATTTATTCACTGGATTAGTTTAAAGAAGATATTTACACATTTAAATATTTTCCAGAATAATGTATTGTTTAAATTTAAAAGTAGCCTTAAGAACAAAACAATCTACCCAGAACATGTCAAGTCAGGATAGGGTAAAGATAATTGTGCATCCATGTCCACTGCTGCACTATTTACAATAGGCAAGTTATGGAAACAGCCCAGCTACCCTATAATAGATGAGTGGATCAAGAAAATACACACACACACACACACACACACAATGGAATTTTACCCATCTATAATAAAGATTATTATTAAATCATTTGCAGGAGAATGGATGGACCTAGAACAAACCATGTTAAGTGATACAAGCCAAGCTCAGAGAGAAAAATGGCACATGTAGAAGTTAGATCTAAAAGACAACTGAGCATGGTAACATCTGGGGCTCTATGTATTTACAAACAAACTATCTAAAGTAGGAAATATGTATTGGGAAAAGGGGGAGAGATCCAAAGGCATAACTCCTCTGAACAACGAAAGTCCTATTAATGAAAAACAATACCAAGAGTTGGAACCTTTTTTGGGGGGGAGGGGCAGGAACATTGGTCTGGGAGGCATAGGAATGGAGGAATGAAGGATGAGCAAATGTAGTCATTATGTTCAATACACACTATGTAAAAGCTGAACTATGTAACTTGTGGGTAGGGACAGGAGGAGGAAATAAAAAAAGGAGTCACATTGTCCAAGGAGCATTATACTCATGACCTCACTTATGAAATTGTAACCCCTTTGAACAATTCCTTAATAATTACAATTAAAAAGGAACATGTGGAACTAATCTCACTGAATTTTGCCAAGGGTTTATTTCCTATTTTTTTTCTGGTACTGGATTGTAACAGGAAGTCACACATGCATGCAAGACAAAGGCTCTATCTCTTGACTTACTTATTATTACATGCATACCCCCTATTTTTCATATTCCACAATTTTAATTTAATTGAATCTAATTAATCTAATGAATTTAATTTAACCTAATTTAAAAGAGAAATGTGACCTAACTTTTAAAGAATCAACAAGAAACATAAAACATGTACCTCACTGATATTTAAATTGGGTATTTTTGTAACACCATAATCTTACAGCATGATTCACAATATAGGACTACCTGCATCTAGGATTGATGTACCTTTCTTAGTCCATGTAACAGAGAAAAATGGGAAGATAAAGTAGTTTAGAACCACAATCTTGGAAATAACACACACGCGCGCGCACACACACACACACACACACACACACATAAATATATATTGGCCAGTCATGGGTTTGATCTCTGGGCCTGGGTGCTGTTCCTGAGCTCTTCGACTCAAGGCGAGCACTCTACAATTTGAGTCATATTACCACTTCCAGTTTTCTAGTGGTTAATTGGAGATAAGTGTCTCATGGACTTTCCTGCCTGGGCTGGCTTAGAACTGTGTTTCTTAGATCTCAGCCTCCTGTGAAGCTAGGATTACAGGCATGAGCCACTAGTGCCCAGCTAACATTGCTACATTTTTTGTGTGTTTTATGTGGTATTGAGGAATTGAACTTAGGGCCTCATGCATGCTAGGCAAGCACTCTACCACTAATCCACATTCCCAGCCAGACTATATTTAAGCTTCACAAGAAATACCAAAGTGCCTCTCTTCAAAATCAATTTTAAGATCATACTAAAAAGTGCACTATTTTGCTAATGAGAAAAATTTTAATTCAATGTGATTGAAGTATAAAGAAGATCTTTGTGAAATAATATATTTGTAAAGCTGGCTCCATGTGACAGTGTAAAAGGTCATCAAAACTCTGCCCACCCCCAAACTTAAAACACTTGTGGCTCTCTCAAATATATGCATATTCCTGACCTCCACAGAAATTCTACCAAGCCAGAATCTGTCTGTGGTACCCAGGAGTCATATTAATGTGCTTTCCTGGGTCTTCTGAAGCCAGCCTGGTATACTTCAGCCACCTGATCTTTGGAAACGTGGCCATATTGGACTTTGTTTTAAGAGATACCTTGGTCTTAGCTATGCTGTGCCTGTAAACAATTGAATGTTCTTATAGACTATAAATTTCCAAAGATATTCTAGAATGAAAAATGCCATTACGTAGGAAAACCTATCATGCCTTGACTCTAGCTCTCCTTAGGAAGGAAAAACAAAGGGAAGAAAAACAATAGATCTATTTTAGTATATAAATTATCTCTTCTTTTGTAGGATATTTCAGTTGCCATCTTATGCCATAACTAGTCCCTGTTACTGAAGGAAGAATTTTTCTTACGTTAATATTTGCAATCTGTTTTGGCTAGAGAGGTTGAACATTTCTTCATATTTCTATTGGCCATCCTTCTTTCCTCTTCAGAGAAGTTTCTCTTTAAGTCTTTAGCCCACTTATTTATTGGGCAGTTGTTTCTTT
>NW_012268351.1:8136-11108 GCF_000151885.1 Dipodomys ordii
GGCCTGAGTTCAAACACCAGGACTGGCACCAAAAAAATAAAAAGAATTAAATAAAAAAATAAAATAAAAAGACAAGGAGATTTTTGCCTACAGATCTTTGCTTTTAGGAGTGAGCCATCATTGGCCTCTTGTAGGTCAGCCTCCATGGGTGTCTGCCAATTCAAGTATGCATCAAGAAAATACAGTGTCTATCTCATGAACCAAGGGGCCACCTGTCCTATAAATTAATAATAAATGATGATAGCCAGGATTAGACAATACATCAAATGGATGTTGGACCTCAAATGGACATGTTTTAGAATATTCTTGCTTCTACATATGCTGATGTGTCTTTCCTATATGAATATATATATATATATATATATATAAGCTTCCCCAATAAAAAAATCTATATTTCTTTGTTCAGGGAATACCACTTTAGAAATAAATTTTAAAAAACGTACTTTCACACTTGGCAGATTTCTGTAAGACACTGGAAAAAAAATTAATTTTCTCAAATAAAACTACTTTTTTAAAATACTCTCATATTTCTTTTTGAACTCCCAAATTATAGCAAGGACAATAAAATAATCGCAATAATTAACACCATTCAGGTAATTTTCTTTTACGGTAAGGGTGGAAAGATTTCTGCGTGTGTGTCTGTCTGTCTGTTGGTCAGTTGGTCTGTATCTGCTTTTTAATTTATTTTCTTTAGGTAGCTGTACAAAGGAATTGCCATTCAACAGAGCAGTTTATGAATACAGTGTGTCTTGATCAATGTCACCCCTTTCAACATTGTCATCCACCACTCCTACTCAACCTCTTCCCTCACTTTTCTTAATTTTAGGTTAAGTGTTGAATGTTTTGACATTTAACAAAGCAATTTAGGTAGACAATGCATCCTGACCTATGTCATCCCTTCAACATTCCTCCAGCCTCTACTTGCCCTTTCCCTTATTTCTCTCAGTTTGGGGGTATATATAATGCATTCTTGCCTGCATTCTACTCATTTCCCCCATTCATTTTGTGTTTTGTTTATATAAAAAAATGAACCATCATAGTATCTTGTCTCCTTCCCGAGAGAAATGGCAACTTTCACCTCACTGTCTCCAAAGTACCCTGTATGTACTTCCATTAGATCCGTTTTAAGCATTTAAGCTCCTTGCTCTTCTTTCTTATCCTAATTACTACTTGATTTCCCTAGCATCACTAATTGTAAGAACATTAGACTGGAAAAAACTTAGCCCAAGAAATTTCTTCAACCAAAGAGTAGCTTCATAATAATGCAAAATATTTACTAGATTTTTTAATCCCTTAAAATGGAGATTTATGAATATTTCTGGGTGCTTTATTCCTTAGCTCTTTCCTCACACATCTCAATTGCTTTCTTATGTCTAACTGTCCCAAACTTCTCATCAAATAAAATGTATCTCTATCGGTTTTTTCAGGACCAGCAAAAGCAAAAGCTACTCCCCATCATTCACATTTTTCCCTGTAATGAATATTTGTTTAAGAAAGAAAGAAAAGTAAAGGGACAGAGAAGGAAGTAACAAGGTGTTAGTGCTTTAGAGGGACCACTTCTGCCAACAACCTAACCAGCTTTGGTGTCAAAAGTTTAACAACTTTTTTCTGTGGCTCTCTTTCTTCTTTGCCTGTCCCTAATTGCTACCTATTAGTCATTTAATAGGTCTATAGCTACTTTCTTTCCATATCATTGGTTTGAAACAAGCTCAAAAACTTTAATGAGAGGTTATCATGGAACTATTTTCAAACTAATTCTAAGTGCAGAATAAAGGTCATTATACCACTATAGCAGCTAAAAGCACTTTTTGCTGACATTATCTAATTTTACCAGAACTCTGGGGACATAGGCAATTATTTTGATTATGCTTCTATAGATAAGGTGTTTCAGGCAAAGTGAGTAGACTAATGGAGGTCAATCATTACTTGTACCTGAAATAGACTTTTACCTACTAATATTCAAGGAAGACCTAGCTGAGTGATACAACTTAGCCTTGACAGAAGCACCTTTCATCATCTCCTGAATCATGAAAAAAAATCCATTAGTAATTTGTATTGTTCTCTATAATTTACATATCCTAATAATTGGAGGTTCATCTAAACACTGAAAATAATAATAATAAAGTTGCCTCTGCATAAACAGTTGATCACCAACATTTTTATGACAGCTTCATGTCTATACAAATTCTGCATAAATTCTTAAAAAGAGGCTCTTTTCAGTGGGAAAAAAATATACAGTTTGTTGCTCAGTCAAAATTATAGGGCGATTCTTATTGTTACTTGGTGGGCTAATTACAACATTATTTTCCTTGAAATCACATTTTAAGATCTACTTCCCCATTTAGCTTCAACTTTTTGCTTGAGTTATTCCTCAGTGGAATCTCTGTCTTATTGACCCATACTGTTCACACTATTCAATTTAAAGTTGAATGAAGGAAAGATTAAGTTTATGGCACTTTACTTGGAAGGTAAAAGAACAGGGGAACAAGGGTAAAATAAAAGGAATGCAAACAAAATAAAAGATAGGCATAGCATGGTATATGTTGTGATCTGTTGTCAACCATGTATTTCCTTCAACATAACCTGCCTAAAGACGCAGCCTATCATGAAGCACATGTGTATATCACTCAACTGTCAGCACTTCTCTCCAGGAATCTTGTTAAGCAGGAAATGAGCCATAGAGAGGCAGGTAAGATGGAGAAAGGAGGGGAACTTGGCCTTGCTTCTTCCTGTCTTACCTTTCTCAGTGGTCTTGTCATGGAAAACTAAATCTCCTGCACCTTCAGATTCCATCATCCAGCCGGTTGTAACATCTCGGGAAGCCGGGAACCTGTCCCTTAGGGCAGTACCTTATCCAAGTACAAAAGTGCTGTGAATGCCAATATGACTAAACCATGGATCAACAGAGAAAAAGAAGGAAAGAAGGAAAGAGAAAGAAAGAAAGAAAGAAAGAAAGAAAGAAAGAAAGAAAG
>NW_012268352.1:0-2910 GCF_000151885.1 Dipodomys ordii
AAGCCGGAAGTGGCGCTGTGGCTCAAGTGGTAGAGCGCTAGCCTTGAGCTGAAGAGCTGAGGGACAGTGCCCAGGCCCAGAGTTCAGGCCCCACGACCAACAAAAAACAAAAACAAATATACACCAGACTCTACTTTTGGCTTTTGTGCTAGTTACTTGGAAATATCAGTTTCATGAACTTTCCTGCCTGGGCTGTCTTTGAATTGTGAGCCTCATATCTCAGCCTCTTGAGTAGCTAGGATTATAGGCATGAGCCACTGGTGCCTGTCTGGAATTCACTTTTTATCTGTCTGTCTGTCTGTCTATCTATCTATATTTTTTTTGGTCGGTCATGAGGCATGAACTCTGGGCCTGGGCGCTGTCCTTCAGCTCTTCAGCTATAGACTAGCGCTCTACCACTTCCAGCCTTTTCTGTTTATGTGGTGCTGAGGAATGGAACCCAGGGCCTCATGCATGCAAGGCAAGCACTCTACCACTGAGCCACCTTCCCAGCCCTTTTAATATAATTTTATTATTATCTTTTTGTTTTTGTGATACTGAGGAATCGAACCCAGAGCCTCATACATGCGAGGCACGCACTCTGCCATGAAGCCACCTTCCCAGTCCATGGGATTCACTTTTTCTCAGCTCATTTTTACATCTTCAAACAGCCTGAGTGAATTGGAGAGAAGGGTTCCAAGGTCCATATGTTGGGCTCAAGGACAAGTCTGGGGCTCTGGTTTCCAAACATACTGTGACCAGCCGCGTGTTGTTAAACAACAAAAATAGCCCTACATCTGTTGTCATTGCATTCACAAGCAGGTCACTCAAGTTCCGTCAGCAGCCATTAATAAAAGACTAACAGGATCTCGACTGCGACTTGCAGTAATAGTAAAATAAAAAGGGGCTGGAAAGGCAAAGGGCAGATCGTGGTAGGGCAGAAACCAGGGAGAAAGATGTTGCTTTAAGTCTATCCTCAGCCAAGAACAAAGACGCTCTCACGGACGTACATGCTATTTTAAGAGAATGGTTCTGGGCCAACATGACCTGTCAAAGTTTTGAGGACGGATTGAGGATTTTCTTTGTGCGAAACTCCAGAGAAACACAGGAAATACAGTTCCCGATCTGGGCGCAGTGAAGTGGTGCACACCTGCAGGAGTTTGAGGCCAGCCTGGGCTCCACAGACTCTGGATCAAAGCACTAATACCAAAGTCAAAGTATGTATACATGCATGCATAGACATATGTATGTATATATACACATCACATATGCATGTATACATACACACATGTTCTGTAATCCTAGCTACTCAAGAGGCTGAGATTTGAGAGGATCAGGGTTCAAAGCCAGTCGGGGCAGGAAAGTTTGTGAGATTCGTATTTCCAATTAACTACCCCAAACCCAGAAGTGGAGCTGTGACTCAAGTGGTAGAGCAGTAGCCTTGAGCAAAAAACTCAGGGACAGCATCCAGGCTCTGAGTTCAAGCCCAGGAGAAGGAAGGGAGGAGGAGGAAGAGAGGAAGAGAGAAAGGGAGGGAGGGAAAGGGAGGGAAAAGGAGGGATGGAGGGTTGGAGGGAGGAAAAGAGAAAGGAAAGAAAGAGAAAGAGAAAGAAAGAAAAGAAAAAGAGACAAAGAGAGAGGAAGGAAGGGAGAGAAAGAGAAAGAAAAAGAGAAGAAAGAGATGAAGGAAGGAAGAAAGGAAAGAAAAAGAGAGAAAGAGAAAGGTAGGAAGGAAGAAAAAAGGGAAAGAGGAAAAGAAAGAGAAAGAAAAAGAGATGAAGGAAGGGAGGAAAGAAGAAAAAGGGAGAGAGAGAAAGGAAAGAGAAGGAGAGAGAAAGAGAGAAGAAGGAAGGAAGGAAGGAAGGAAGGAAGGAAGGAAGGAAGGAAGGAAGGAAGGAAGGAAGACACCACTGTTGTCCAGATTGTGTTGGGTAAAGAGAAAAGCTAAATAGAATGGGAGTGGCAGCCAGGTCCAGTGATAGGCCCGAGGGAGTACAGAGTTCTTAATTTTGAGATCTCCATTAAAAAACTCAAACAAGGTATGACCCAAACTTCAATCTACACAGGACTGAATGAAAGGCTCCTGGATTAGGAGGCCCTTGGAATCTGCTGAGGGAATGAGTGAATGACCAGCCCTATGAACACATGATCAGATGCACGAATTTCCTCCACACCCCACCTGTCTATTGGTTACCTCGGATTCTTTGTAGTAGCGCTCTGGAATTTCATCGCAGGCAATGTCAATAAAACAAACTTCTCTCTCTAGGTCTTTGGCTTCATTGTCAAAAATCTGGAAGGACAGAGCAACATAGCAAAGGTTAGACCACATGCCAAGGTGCCCGAGCACCGGTGCTACTTTGTGTGAGGTATACTAACACCCACAGCATGTCTCCCCGGGGTGCTCCTGGCTAATGCTTTCACCTGCCACAGAAATGTGCAAGCATCTTGGAAAAGGTTTGTATCCCTCGCCTGGATTTTTGTCACTTTTGAGACAGGTGTGGCAGCCAGCGCCGCTTGGTGAGGAGGAGAAGACAAAGCCGGCTGTTTTTAGAGGCTTGGGAGTGAGGAGCTAAATCTCTTTCAAAATTCTCTTCCAAACTAAAGTCTTCTCAGTTTTTTTTTTTTTTGGTGTTTTGTTCTTGTTTTGCTTTTCCAGTTAATCTGAACAGGGAAAGTGAAGAGGTTACCAAGGGTCTGGTTAGATTTGAGGAGTGTGTGTGTGTGTGTGTGTGTGTGTGTGTGTGTGTGTGTGTGTGTGTGTGCACCCAAGACTTAAAGAAAAATGTGCACGTATTCTCTTTAAAATCTTTACATCTATCTAATCTCACAAAGAATGCCTGAGGCAGAAAAATATGAATGAGTAAAAAGGAGGGGAAAATCCACAAATCCCATTACCCTCTGAGGAACAGGTGCATCTTTTTTTTTTTTTTT
>NW_012268352.1:6188-6451 GCF_000151885.1 Dipodomys ordii
TCACTCCCCTGACCTCCGCCCTGCTCCCCACTAGGGAATGAGTGAGGATTTTTTCTTGTTTGCAGTACTGGGGTCTGCACGAGACCTCATGCTTGTTAGGCAGGAGCTTTACTGCTGAGCCACTCCGCCCGTCACCCATCAGGGAAGAAAAAGTGCAAGAAAAGAGCCCTTTTCTGGGGGTTTATTGGAGATAAGAGTCTCATGGACTTTCCTGCCTGGACTGGCTTTGAACCATGATCCTCAGATCTCAGCCTCCTGAGTAG
>NW_012268352.1:10571-12427 GCF_000151885.1 Dipodomys ordii
TGTGAGACTCTTATCTCCAACTACTAGAAAGCCATTAGTGCTGCAGTGGGCTTTAAGTGGTAGAGTGCTCGCCTTGAGCCAAAGGGCTCAGAAACAGCGCACAGGCCCTGAGTTCAAGTCCCACGACTGACAACAAGAAGATTTTTTTTATTTTTTATTTTTATTTTTATTTATTTATTTTTTTTGGGTCCGGTCGTGGGGCCTGAATTCTGGGCCTGGGCGCTGTCCCTCAGCTCTTCAGCTCAAGGCTAGCGCTCTACCACTTGAGCCACAGCGCCACTTCCGGCTTTTTTCTGTTTGCTTATGTGGTGCTGAGGAATCGAACCCAGGGTCTTGAGCATGCAAGGCAAGCGCTCTACCACTGAGCCACCTTCCCAGCCCGAAGATTTTTTTTAAAAAGCCACCATGACACAGGCAGGGAGAATAGGGCCAAAAAGATGCCTGGGGGGAGGGGGAGGTCTTGGGGCACGGAGGTGGGGGGGTACGGGAACTACAGGAAGAGCCCATGAGGCAAGAAACACGTATGTGCTAGGGTTTGGAGTGCCAGCAAGCTGGGCAGGGAGCTGAGAACAATTTCATATCACAAGCCAAAGTCCCACGACCCACGCTGGACACAGACAGCGGTGACCCCTGGACTCATTTGGGAACCATTAAAGGTGAGCCAGAAGGTCTAGGAGATTGTCACCAAAGAGACACCGAGACAGAAGACAAAAAGGTTCAAACGGGGTTCTAATCAGGCGCTCTAGGTCACAGCAGCTTATTACGGGGACAGAGAATTACATTAAAGCCAGGTTACAAATACTTGATTCATAGACTAAGAAGGTTTTCACAGTGTGCATGAGTGCGCGCGCGCACACACACACACACTTCTAAGTTTCGGCTCCCAGGCAGCTGTAACAAGGCTCCTTTTAGAAAGGCTGGCTAATTTTGGTAGAGAGTGTGAATTCTCCCTTTGGGCTGGCGGCTTGGGAGAGTCAACATCCAACACCTCGCAGGGACACGGGCAGTTTCCCCGCAGCAGGATCAATAACGGCTCCCAAAATAAGTCTCAGCAGCTCTGCTCAAAATAGCCCTCATTTCCCCCGTCCTCTCTGATCGCAGCTCACACGGTGGGCGCTGAGGACGGAACGCAGGCTGCTGGTGTTCTCGTAAGGGTTGACAGGTCACGATTGAACTTGGAAGGGTTCCCAGGGCCTGGCCTTCAATAGCCTCCGTGTTTGTGTCTGCCTCCTCCAGGTGAGTTGAAGCCTCTCAGTCCCTAAACTCATTTGGGAGCCTAAACAACAAAGCCTTTGCCAAGGTTCTTTCCCATTTCATACAGGTGCACAAGACTGGTGGCTTTCATTTCTCTCTCCCTTCCTCACCCCGTCCCTCCCTCTCTCTTGCCAATCCTGGGACTTGAACTCAGGGCCTGGGCACTGTCCTTGAGCTTCTTTTTGCTCAAGGCTAGCATGCTACCACTTGAGCCATAGCACCAACTCTGGCTTTTCTGTGTATTGGTACTGAGGAGTCAAACCCAGGGCTTCGTGCATGCAAGGCAAATACTCTACCACTGAGCCCCATTGTCAATCCAAGACTGGTGGTCTTCAGAGGTCACGCTTGGCCTGGCCTGCTTCAGGCCAGCGTGTCTCTGTCTTGTTTACCCCCAACAAATGTCCTGAAGAACTTCAGCGCCTGTGTCTCCTTCCAGCTGATTCCTGAGCTGCCTCTCAGGGAAAAATGATGCACTTGGTGCCAGTCCCAAGCCACTAAAGAATCAAGAGATCGGGGCTGGGAAGGTGGCTCAGTGGTAGAGCGCTTGCTTTGCATGCCTGAGGCCCTGGGTTCGATTCCTCAGCACCACATAAGCAAAAAGA
>NW_012268353.1:0-2811 GCF_000151885.1 Dipodomys ordii
AGTGGCGCTGTAGCTCAAGTGGTAGAGCGCTCACCTTGAGCTGAAGAGCTGAGGGACAGCGCCCAGGCCCAGAGTTCAAGCCCCACGACCGACCAAGAAAAAAAAAGCCTCACAGACTTTCCTGCCCCGGCTGGCTTTGAATCACGATCCTCAGAATGCAGCCTCCTGAGTAGCTAGGATTACAGGCATGAGCCACCAGTGCCCAGCTATAAATTGCTTTTTAATGTTGTCTTTAAGCAACACAGTTCTGTTCCTACACAGTAGTACAGTGACTATATCTTGGAAAGTTAATATTACCTGGAATGAAACATTGTGTGTCTCCCTTTTATAAAGCAAAGGAAAAACCACCTTAATTTGTAAAAAGGAAGACAGCATCTGACTAATTACGATTATTATCTTTTTGTTGCATGAATATTCAAATATGTAAAAAGTATGTGTGCACTTGCTGAGTAAACCAAAAGAATGATGGTGACAGTTTTTAAATCATTGTGTCTCAGCTTCTAACCTATACTTTAATTCTCTGTTCTGTCACATTGAGGCTAGTACAAGTTATATTTCTGCTTTGTCAGTTTCCTGGTTGTGGTTCTGCCAACAGAAAAACCAGAAAATATGACAGAAAAAAGACTCCTCACTATTGCCATTACTAGTCACTGTTGCCAGCACTGTTGCCAGCAATACTGTAGTGGCAGCAGTACTACCATCAAGCATTCAACATCTCTTCAGATATGTAACTCCTGGTTCCACAACCATCTTCCATGCTCCTAAGGTATCAGCTGGAGAGAAACCTTGAGTTACATGGGAGTATATTTTCTAAACTTCTAGAGTTTAAAAACTCCAATTTCTTTCTCTGGTCCTCCAGACCAAAATGAGAGCTGCTTCCATACAGATACCATTTCTGCGACCTTATATTCCTATTTTGCTTTGTCAGTTCTCAAATACCTGTTAAATGTATTTCTTACAATACATTGTCTGAAATTAATAGTTGCTGCCTTCCTAAACAGAATCTTACGAGAATTATAGGCTAATAAAATTGTAAAGCTAACATTCAACACAAATACTAGGAATGCAAAATGATTTACAAGAATTGATATAGAAAAATAACCAAAGATATGTTCAAAATAAAATGTGCTGCAAAAAAAAACTGCAAATGCAAAAAATATGTTTTAGGAAAATATCTTTGGGGCTGGGAAGGTAGCTCAGCGGTAGAGTATGCATGCCTTGCAAGCATGAGGCCCTGGGTTCGATTCCTCAGCACCACATAAACAGAAAAGGCCGGAAGTGGCGCTGTGGCTCCAGTGGTAGAGCGCTAGCCTTAAGCTGAAGAGCTGAGGGACAGCGCCCAGACCCAGAGTTCAGGCCCCATGACCGGCAAAATATATATATATATATATATATATATCTTTTACAATTCTATCTATATGAAAACTTTCTATAGATTATATTTAAAATTTAGAAAAAAATATGAGAAATTAATGAAGGACTTTGTTCAAAGAAGCCTTTTTCCAAAACACTTTCTAATCTTGCCCCCAAAAAATCCATTTTAGCCAGGCACCAATGGCTTACACCTATAATCTTAGCTACTCCGAAGTCTGAGATCTGATGATCACAGTTCAAAGCCAGCATGAGCAGGAAAGTGTGAGACTCTTGTCTCTAATAAACCACAAGCATGAGCAGGAAAGTGTGAGACTCTTGTCTCTAATAAACCACCAGAAAACGGGAAGTGGCACTGTAGCTCAAGTGGTAGGGTGCTCATCTTGAGCTGAAGAGCTAAGGGACAGCGCCCAGGTGCAGAGTTCAAGCCCCATGACCAAAACAAAAACAAACAAACAACAAAAATACATTTCAAAGAGAACAATGGACAATGGGCAATGGGCAATTAATGCACATCTGCAGTTACAGATGTACAGAGGTTGCTGCCAGAAGGCTTAAGAGTTAAAAGTCAGGCTTGGGAAGATGGCTCAGTGGTAGAGTGTTTGCATGAGGCCCTGGGTTCAATTCCTTAGCACCACATAAGCAGAAAAGGCCGGAAGTGGTGCTGTGGCTCAAGTGGAAGAGCACTAGCCTTGAGCTGAAGAGCTGAGGGACAGCGCCAAGGCCCAGAGTTCAGGGCCCAAAAATGACAAAAAAAGAAAAAAAAAAGAGAAGTCAACCTATGATGTAGAATGAGATCCTGTCTCAAACAAACAAAACAAAATAAAGCAAAACAAAAATCTGGACGCCAGTGACTCACACCTATAATCCTAGCTACTCAGGAGGCTGAGATCTGAGGACTGCAGTTCAAAGCTAGCCTGGGCAAAAAAGTCCATGGTTCAAAGTGGAAGAGCACTAGCCTTGAGCAAGAGAGCTCAGAGACAGTGCCCAGGCCCTGAGTTCAAGCCCCACTACCAACCAAAAAAAAAAAGCCAGGCCCAATTTCCAAAACCATATTCCATTTTTATCTAAGCTTGGAACTTTACAAGCCTCTTTCATCTGTCTCTTAAGCAACATCAGACTGACATCACAGAAGCCTTAGGAACATAATAAGCCAAACAGTTCAAATAAAAAAATAATTTTATATGCCAGGAGTTGATAGCTCACTCCTGTAATCCTAGGCCAAAATCTGAGAATCAAGGTTGGAAGCCAACCTGGGCAAAAAAGTCTGTGACACTCTTATCTGATTAACCAGCAAAAAACTCCAAGCGGAGGTATAGCACCAGTCATGAGCTAAAGACAAGGGAGAATAGTTGAATGGCAACTCCTTTGTACAACTGCTTGAAGATAATAAAGGTATTTTAAAAAAAGAAAATAATAATAATAATAAAAGACAAGGGA
>NW_012268353.1:2861-3148 GCF_000151885.1 Dipodomys ordii
AGAATAGTTGAATGGCAACTCCTTTGTACAACTGCTTGAAGATAATAAAGGTATTTTAAAAAAAGAAAATAATAATAATAATAAAAGACAAGGGAGAGATACCAGACTTAAGTTCAAGTTCAAATGCATACACATACACACACACACACACACACACACAATCAGCCAGGTACTGGTAGCTCATGTATATTATTATAGCTACTCAGGAGAATGAGAACTGAGGTTCATCATTTGAAGACAGCCCAGGAAGGAAAGGCTTTCAGACTGTTATCACCACTAAACTACCA
>NW_012268353.1:6942-7865 GCF_000151885.1 Dipodomys ordii
TTCTTTTTCTTTTTCTTTTTTTTTGGGGGGGTCTGGTCGTGGAGCCTGAACTCTGGGCCTGGGCGCTGTCGCTCAGCACTTCAGCTCAAGGCTAGTGCTCTACCACTTGAGCCACAGCGCCACTTCCAGCTTTTTTTCTTTTTGCTTATGTGGTGCTGAGGAATCGAACCCAGGGCCTCATGCATGCAAGGCAAGCACTCTACCACTGAGCCACATTCCCAGCCCCCAAAATTGTTTTTCAAAGCTGGTTACTGCCAAGTACTGGTGGCTCACACTTGTAATCCTCGCTATTTATAAGGCTGAGATCTGAGGATCACAATTCCAAGCCAGCCCAGACAGGACAGTCTGTGAGTCTCTAATCTCCAACTTAACCACCAGAAAACCAGAAGTAGAGCTGTAGCTCAAAATGATAGAATGTTAGCCTTAAAAAAAAAAAAAAAAAAAAAAAGGAACTCAGGCCAGTACCCAGGACCTGAGGAGTTCAAGCCCCACGACCAACCAATTCTAGTAATATTCACCTTAAAAATAGTCATAAAGCCATGCGTCAGTGGCTCTCGACTATAATCCTAGCTACTCAAAAGGCTGAGCTGAAGAGCTGAAGGACAATGCCCAGGTCCAGAGTTCAAGCCATACTGACCAGAGAGAGAGAGAGAGAGAGAGAGAGCTCAAACACAGCATCCAAGCCGGGTACCAGTGGCTCCTGCCTGTAATCCTAGCTACTCATGAGGCTGAGATGTAAGGATCACTGTTCAAAGCCAGCCTGAGCAGAAAAGCCCTCCTTGAGACTCTCATCTCCAGCTAACCACTCAAAACCTGGAAGTGGTGCTATGGCTCATGTGGTACAACATTAGCCTTGAGCACAAAGAGACTCAGGGACAGTGCCCAGGCCCTGAGTTCAAGTGAGACAGACAGACAAACAGACA
>NW_012268354.1:0-528 GCF_000151885.1 Dipodomys ordii
AAAAAAAAAAAAGACAGGTAAAAATGTAGTTCCTCATTTAGTAGTTAAACAAGTTACTTAATCCCATAAAATTTCAGCACACTGGAAAAAAAAATCCAGATACTATCACTTGTCTTCTAAGGTTGCACTATGAATACTATATGAGAAAATCATATAAATAAAGTCTTACACAATGCCTGAGATTTTACAAACACACAATAAATGCTCGGTTATTACTCAAACCTATTCTATCTCCTCTACTAAAACAGCTCTATCCTCAGTTTTAAGGGGGGAGGGGGTTTAGATAATTCCATAGACTTAAATCCAAAATTTTAAATTATTTCCAAGTTCCTTCATTTTTGGAAAAGGAGGGGAAGTACTAAAGACTGAAGTCAGTGCTTAGTGCTTGTTAAGCAGGCATTTTGCCATTTGAGCCAAGTTGTTTTTTTCTTTTTCTTCTTCCTCTTCCTCCTCCTCCTTCCCCCCTCCTCCTCCTCCCCCTCTTCCTCCCCCCCTTCCCCACCCCCTTCCCCTCTTCCTTCTCCTCCT
>NW_012268354.1:5421-7764 GCF_000151885.1 Dipodomys ordii
ACTGTACAGAGGGGTTATAATTACATGGGCAAGATAATGAGTATATTTCTTATCAAGCATTGTAGCCTCCTCCTTTGTTTACCCTTCACATTCCTTCCCAGCCTCCCCCCCCCCCAGATTCAATTTTTTAAAGTATGTTATCAGAGATGTAACCACATAGGTAAGTTTAAAATTAAAAAGGGCTACTTTTTTTTTTTGGGTCCAGTCGTGGGGCCTGAACTCTGGGCCTGAGTGCTGTCCCTCAGCTCTTCAGCTCAAGGCTAGCACTATACCACTTGAGCCACAGCGCCACTTCCGGCGTTTTTCTTTTTGCTTATGTGGTGCTGAGGAATCGAACCCAGAGCCTCAGGCATGCAAGGCAAGCGCTCTACCACTGAGCAAACTTCCCAGCCCTAAAAAGGGCTATTTATAGCCCCAAAATCTAAAAAACTGAACTCAGCAATACAAATGTGTTATATCACTCTGTATATGTTCTATATCAAATGTGTTTTTAGTATTTTTGATAACTATACCTCAATATAACTGGTTTGTTTCACAATCCTATACATATTGCTTTTGCATTAAAAAAATTACTTTGAGAAAGGAAGAGGTCCAAAAGTTCCAGATGCCAATAACAATGATAGCATGGTAAATGGCACTTAAGAGATATACAAGGATCACTTGTAATACCAAACCTTTGTATACAGTAAAGCGGTCAGTGGTTCTGTAAAGTATAGTCACTAGGCAGAATTTTCAGAAAGTTCTTAAAATCAAACTGGAATTACAGGTATCAACATGGACAAACATCTGGACAGTGGCAATATGGGCATTTGATATAATACTCTTTAGATGACTATATGCCAAGCCCATTATACCTCACTGTTTATTTTTTGTATTTCTCACTTTTCACTGAGAAAACTACATGAACATTACCAGTCTAAGTGCTGGCATTTATGACTTATAATTAAATCTATTCCAAATCACACTTACTAACTAGTCTGGCATAGCTTGAAATATAATTCCTTTGAATATTTTTACACAAATATCACCTCCTATTTTCTACAGTAATTTCTACCTAATTCTTAATCATATTAAATAGAGTCTGTGCACCCCTGTTTTCTTATAAGTCACTGACAAAAAACTGGAGTTTAAATTTTATTATCTATACCAAGATGAATTCTGATCATAAAAGAAAACTATAGTTGGGTATAATGGCTGAAGCCTATGATCCTAGCTACTTAGGAGTTGAGGATCCACAGAATCACAGTTCAAAGCCAGGCTGCAATAACAACAACAAAAAATTCACTGACAATTCATATCAACCAATGAAAGCTGAACAAGTGGTTCATACCTGTCATCCCAACTACTTCAGGGAAGCATGAACAGGATGATTGGGGTCCAGGCTAGCCCAGACATAAATATGAGACCCTAGCTAAAAAATAAGTGAAGTAAAAAATGGCTGGAGATGTAGCTCACATAGAGAACTGACTTAGCCAAGGTAAATCTGAGTTCAAACCTAGTACACCCAACTCCAAATTCTCATAAACCTAAATTTTTCCTCTTCATAATCTCACAGTATTTCCTCAGTGGTTTTTTTTTTCCTCAGTGGTTTTAATTGAACCAAACACATAATAAAATTACTTCAAGGAATGCAAAATACAATGTATGGGTATATTTATGCATTCCTCTAAAGGGATTACATATTTGCATGACCATGATTGAGATAGGGTGATTATTTTTCACTCTGGAATACAGAACATGAGTTAACAATGCCCCCTACTGACTGAATGAATACTTTGATAACGCTCTCAGAGTATAGTTGGTTCCCCATATCTATGGATTCCACACCTCTGGATACAACCAACTAAAGGTCAAAAACATTTTTTTTTTTAACCTGGCACCTTGCCAGGTGCTAGTAGCTCACAGCTGTAATCCTGACTATTCAGGAGGTTGAGAGCTGAGCATAGGAAGTTTGAAGCTAGCCTGGGCAGAAAAGTCCATGAGACTCTTATCTCTAATGTACCAACAAAAAGCTAGGAGTGGTAGAATGACAGCTTTGAGTGAAAAAGCCAAAGGAAAGGGTGAGGTCCTAAATTTAAGCCCCAGTACCAGCACCAAAAAATAAAATAACAACAAGAAAAAACTCTTGCATCTGAGCTAGGTATGATGCATGCCTGAAGCCCAGCCCAGCTACTTGGAAGGCAAAGGCAATAGGATTATTAGTTTGAGGCTCATCTGGATAAAAGGTAACCAAGTCCTGTCTCAAGTGTGTTAAACATGCACAAACTTTGTCATTGTTCCCTAAACAATACAAATACTAGTATTTGCACTGCTTTAGACATTGTATCTTTTTTTTTTTTTTTT
>NW_012268354.1:10969-12855 GCF_000151885.1 Dipodomys ordii
TCAGCTCAAGGCTAGCGCTCTACCACTTGAGCCACAAAGCCACTTCCGGCTTTTTTCTTTTTGCTTATGTGGTGCTAAGGAATTGAACCCAGGGCCTCATGCATGCAAGGCAAGCGCTCTACCACCTAGCCACCTTCCCAGCCCCTTGTGTAGATCTTCCATTTCCAATCTTCTTCCTATATAATTAAAGTAAAATTGCTTACTCAGGTGGTAATTATTTTATATTAACTTAAACTGCCAATTTTTCTCAAAGCAACTGCAACTGCTTTACATTCAGACCAGCAATGTGTAAGAGCAACTATATTTCATTTGGAGGACCCAGGAAGTACACTGCTAAAATATAAATGAATCTGGGCACCAGTGGCTCAAACCTATAATCCTAGCTACTCAGAAGGCTGAGATCTGAGGATTGCGGTTCAAAGCCAGCCCAGGCAGGAAAGTCCTTGAGACACTTATCTCCAATAACCCACCAGAAAACCGGAAATGGTGCTGTGGTTCAAGTGGTAGAGCACAAGCCTTGGGCTGAAGAGCAAAGGCCCAGAGTTCAAGTCCCATGACCACCAACAACAACAAGTATGTGTGTGTATGTGTGTATAAATCAAATGTTTTCCAATATTTCATTTAGCACTACAAATAAAGCATTAACATTACATCACTTACAACTTTATAGCTTTTAAGAGCAATTCAAAAATCTATTTTCATTGTATTTTTCTCAGCATGCCATCTTGAAGATTCCAATTATGGAATAAAGTTATTCTCACAAATTACAAACCTTATAACGGACCTGAAATATTTTCTCAACTGAAAAGCAGAAAATTATTGCATATCTATTGAAATAATATTGCTAAGTGGATATTGCATATCCCTTAAAATAATATTGAAGCAGAAACAAAAGAGGATGCTGAATAAAAAAATTAACCTGCTGGATGCTGGTGGTTTACACTTGTAATTCTAGCTACTCAGGAGGCTGAGATATGAGGATTGCGGTTCAAAGCCAGTCCAAGCAGGAAAGTTCATGACACTTTTATCTCCAATTAACCACCAGAAAACTTAAAGTGGCACTGTGGTTCAAGTAATAGAGCATCAGCATTGAGCTGAAGAGCTCAGGGACAGAGTTCAAGACGCATGACTGACAAAATAAAATAAAATAACCATAATACAACTTCTTAATCTCCTTTTTACTATAAAATATGAATATCAACAATTACTTTTGGAGGTGAGGTGGGAACACATTTAACATATTGAAATACAACAATGTATTACTAATGTGAACTAATTTTTTTTAAAAAAAGAAATTGCTGGGTTGTTTTTTTGTTTTGCTTTGTTTTTTGAGCAAGGGACTGGAAATGTTGCCCAAGTTGGTCCTAAACTCATGGGCTAAGTTGATCTCTTCTAAGCACCCTCCCAAGTAATTGGGACTATAGGTGCATGCCATGTCTCCCCTCCTTCAGGCAAGAAACATACTTTTGAACTGGATCCAAGTACACTTCTTTGTTTCAAATATTCAAAATCTTTCTAACTGTAAGATTCTTAGCTAAGGCATGGAGACTAGAGTACTCCTAGATTAGAGACAAAATATTCTGACAGGTATTTCAACATTCTTGTTTGCTTTCCCATAACAAATCAGTCAACTTTTCAGATTAATATGCAAATAACAAGTAGAACTCTAGCAAAACGATTCCACCACCTGTTCTATTTCATTAAGAAATACTAAACTTAGCCGGGCGCTGGTGGCTCACGCCTGTAATCCTAGCTACTCAAGAGGCTGAGATCTGAGGATCGCGGTTCAAGGCCAGCCCGGGCAGGAGAGACCGTGAGACTCCTATCTCCAATAAACCACCAGAAAACCGGAAGTGGCGCTGTAGCTCAAGCGGTAGAGCGCTCGC
>NW_012268355.1:0-1466 GCF_000151885.1 Dipodomys ordii
ACCCTCAGCCTCACCCAGAGCATCACCCTAACCTTAACCCTCACCCTAAACATCACCCTAACACTAACCGTCACCCTAACCCTAACCCTAAACCTCACCCTAACCCTAAACCTCACGCTAACCATTACACTCATCCTAATACTGACCCGAACCCTAACCCTAACCCTTACCCAACCCAAACCCTCACCCTAACACTCACCCTCACCCTAGGCCTCACCCTAACCCTAACCCTAACCCTCAATGTCACCTTCACCCTCACCCTCATCCTTAGCATAAACCTAACACTTACCCTAATCCTAACCCTAACCCTCACACTCACCCCTACCCTAAAACTAAACCTAAACCTAACCCTCACACTAACCCTAAGCTCACACTAATCCTAACCCTCACCCTAACCCTTAACCTCACCCTAACCATTACACTAACCCTCACCCTCACACTAACTCTAACTCTCACCCTCAATCTAACCCTAACCCTAACGCTAACCATAACCCTCACACTCACCCTCACCCTAACTCGAACGCTCACCCTCACCCTAAACTTCATCTTCACCATAAACATCTCCCTAATACTAACCCTCACCCTAAACCTTACGCTTACCCTAACCCTAACCATCCCCATAAACCTAACCCTCACCCACTCCATAAACCGAACCCGAACCCGAACCCTAACCCTTACCCTAACCCTATCCCTCACCCACACCCTTGCCCTCATCCTCACCCTAACGCTCACCCTCACCCTAACCTTCACCTTTACCGTAAACATCTCCCTAACCCTAACCTTCACACTAACCCTAACCCTCAACCTCACCCTCAAACTCTCCCTGACCCTCAGCCTAATCCTAACCCTAAAGCTAATCCCAACCCTAACCCGCACCCTCACCCTAACCCTAACCCTAACACTTACCCTCACTCTCACCTTAACCCTTACCCTAACCTAACCCTAACCCTCACCCTCACCCTCACCCTAAACCTAACCTTCACCCTCTCGCTAACCCTCACAGTCACCCTAAACCTCACCCTAACCCTAAACCTCACCCACAACCTAACCCTCACCAGAACCCTCACCCTCACCCTCAAACTAATCCTCAACCTTACCCTAAACATCACCCTAATCCTTAACCTAACCCTAAACCTAACCCTCACCCTAACTCTCACCCTAACCCTCACCCTAAACCTAACTCTCACCCTAACCCTAACCCTCACC
Organism: Dipodomys ordii; assembly: GCF_000151885.1. NCBI lineage: Eukaryota > Metazoa > Chordata > Mammalia > Rodentia > Heteromyidae > Dipodomys > Dipodomys ordii. The sequence continues at coordinate 1,207 of NW_012268355.1, forward strand.
TGAATCCTCACCCTAACCCTAACCATAACCCTAACACTCACCTTCACCCTTACCCTCACCCTAACCCTAACCATAACCCTCACATTAACCCTAACCCTAAACCTAACCCTCACCCTCACCCTAAACCTTACCCTCACCCTAACTCTAACCCTAACCCTGACCCTTACCCACACACTAACCCTAAACCTAACCCTCACTCTAAACCTAACCCTAACCCACACCCTCACCCTAACCCTAAACCTAACCCTCACCCTAACCCT